>NC_050515.1:7554583-7562810 GCF_002922805.2 Oryzias melastigma
TCATGAATGCGAGTCCAAATTTCTTGCTGCTCCTTCTAGGTTTTGATGAGTAGAAATTGAGCCCAAATGGCTCTTTTACTGTGAAAGGTCTCAGACTCTGGTCTAGACTACAGAGATGTAATCCGTTGGGAAAACGACCGTCGGAACCGCCGCCTTTATCCCCGACAGAACTGCAGTCTCTGTTTTTGTTGTCAGACTATCAGCAGATGACCACAAATACCTGTCGTGACTCGCTTCGAAAGGTCATCCAGCACAACCATATAGTTGGAAGCCTTTCCACATTTGGAGGGATGAATGCATGCTGGATCACGCTCACTTCCAAAAACCACCAGCATGAATCTCCTTTAAAAAACGGGGGAAGTTGTTTGATAATTATTTACGCAGGACCACACTGCATTGTTCCGCTGGCTTGTAAAGAAGCGGCCTGTGTGTGTTTTTGTGTGAATGGAGAATTCTAGATGTGGTTTCTCTATTCCTCCCAAAGAAAACTCTGCGGTTAACCTTCAGGGCCGTCCGGGCCTCTGAGCTGCATCTGGATCAAAGTTTGCTCTCCATCAGCTGAGACCGCTGGGCCCTGCTGGATATCTGGACTTCATTCACTCTCCAACATTTAGACAAAAACCTAATCGCCATTCTTCCCTCTTCATCCATCATTCGATGAGATTTTGTATTTACTCAAACAACAGAGGACAGGATCTCATTTCCGTGTATATTTGTTTTATTTGGTCGATTCTGAGGTCTGGACGGGTATCAAGTTCATTTGCTCCGTCTCTTTGTGTCTAACAGACCGAATGTGTGCGGCTCACGCTTCAACTCGTACTGCTGCCCGGGCTGGAAGACCCTGGCGGGGGGGAACCAGTGTATTGTCCGTAAGTCACTCCACCTGATTTGATGCTGTATGACAAAAAAAAAAGATGCCACAGAATAAAGAGCTAACGGAATAATTTCTTCTCTCCAGCCATTTGCAGGAGTTCCTGCGGCGATGGGTTCTGCTCCAGACCCAACATGTGCACCTGCTCCAATGGTCAGCTCTCCCCCAACTGTGGAGGAGGAGCAGGAAGTGAGTAGCTCCTCCCTTCTCACTCATCATTCGATTCAGTTATTTGATTTATGTCATTTTTTCATGAATGCTTGTTTTATAACTTTCAACTTTACTACATTCTGACTCCATATAATATAAAGTAACGACTAGGATTTTTCTGAAGATATTCTTTTTTTCTCTTTAAATGCCCTTTAGAATTTTCATATAATTTATTTAGAACATGCATAGAAACTACATTTTTAAAACGTTAAAACTGTAACTTTTTAAGAACTAGATATATAGCATTAACTGCAATAATGCTATTGTGAATGCTGTAAGCTGAAGTTATCCGCTAAAGATGCTAAAATTGATAGCTAAAAACACTGAAGTTAATAGCTAAAAACGCTGAAGCTGATTGCTAAAACCGCTGAAATTGATAGCTAAAAACACTGAAGTTGATAACTAAAAATGCTGAAGCTGATAGCTAAAAACGCTGAAATTGATAACTAAAAACGCTGAAGCTGATAACTAAAAACGCTAAAGCTGATAAATAAAAACGCTGAAGTTAATAGCCAAAAACGCTGAAATTGATAACTAAAAACGCTGAAGCTGATTACTAAAAACGCGGAAATTGATAGCTAAAAACGCTGAAGCTGATTGCTAAAAACGCTGAAGTTGATAACTAAAAATGTTGAAATTGATAGCTAAAAATGCTGAAGCTGATTGCTAAAAATGCTGAAATTGATAGCTAAAAACGCTGAAGCTGATAAATTAAAACACTGAAATTGACAGCTGAAAACCCTGAAGCTGATAGCCAGCTAAAAATATTAGCTAAATAATTAAAAAGCCTAAAAATAAATAAATAAAATAAAAAAATTAAAATACATTTTAAAAATAGGTTAGCCAAAACAGCTATATCCTATCTTTGATTTTGCATCAAAATTTTCTCTCAGCGTTACGTTTGTGCCATGCAAGGCAGAGACACCTGATTGGATGGAATTTACACCAATCAGCAGGCCGTTGGGTGTGGCACGCATGTAATACTGAGTGGAAATTTTGAATGCAGAATCAAAGATAGGGCGAACGCGAGATGAGGCACTACACATCTAAAAATGTTTGTGCTGCAAACGCAAAAATATTTTGAAAGCTTAAATAAAAGTTATTTTTTTTGTTGCAAATTTTGATTTTTTTTAACACTACATTCTGTTTGCAACTTTTGAGTGGCGGTGACACAAAAATCCCTCCATAAAAGACATTCTGAACGTCCATTCCAGGGTAAAATCACACTTGGATGCTGCAGCGTATTTAATCATAAGGGTTTATTTAGCCAAAGACAGCTCATCGGTCATCTTCATCAGACACCTCACTCTATCACATTCCAGCAAGCCTGAAAACCCAACTTCACCCTCTGTGTGTATCAGAGGAAGACACAAGTCTCGACACACTCACTCAAATTCAGATTTACTGCGATCATCACTTGGCTGTGATTCAGACCCACTTTCAAGCTCCTCTTATATTAAAGATAATTTCAGTTTTTGTTGGCACAGAAACCTTTGTTTTAATATTTGCAGTTGCTTCAAAGTTACAATGTGTGTGATTTTTGACTTGTTGTTGATCCTGTTTTTGCTCACACACCACAGTGTCCATGTGGACCAAACCAGCAGACTCCAACTGTAACCCATCATCTCAGAATCCTCAAACTACAGCCATAAACTCACTTTTAGGGTTTGTCTCAGTTAAAGACTTTCCTCTGCTGCCTTCATGCCCCTTTTAACAAATGTTAAAGGTCCCACAACTTTATGACAGTTAATAAAGTGAAGCCCTGACATTTTAACGAATAAAACCTCAGGGGTCAACTGGTCGGGTGATGTGTGCCTCCTGTTCGGGTTCAAAAGGCTTTTTTTCTTTTGTTTAATGAAAGAAAGATGCTCTTTGTGTCCATTTTAAAGACTTATATTTTGATTTAGTTCAAAGGCGTTCTCAGTCCTCGTGCCATTATGATTGTTTTACTAGAACATAGTTTCTGCAGAGCGGCAGGAGTTCAATAGAATCTTTTTATTCTGGGAAAGATTCTTGATGCAGAGCAACCCCGCCCCTCTTTACTGCCCTGTTGCTGAGAGCTCAGTGTAATTTCTACATTACAAATACTCTCTTTTTTAAATGTATTTTTCTGCTCCTGATTCACTTTCATTTTAATTAAGAAATACTCAGAAATGCAATTTTGAGCCTAAGTTTATAAATATGTGTCCTCCATCATGTAAAGAATGCCACAATAACATGTTAAAAACACAAAAAAACACTTTTCATCAGACTGTTTACACCTATTTAAGAGGAAAATTCAGCACAAATGGAAACAAACTACATTAATCAAATTTTCAAAATGTTGCATTATCTCACAACTTCCTGGTTTTTATAGATGACATTTTAGGATTTGACTATAGAAATCAGCAGCACATTATTTACTTTTTGGGTCTACTCTTATTATTATTTTAGGGTAGCTCATGGTAGAATTTCAGTTCTTAATTAAGGAATGACATGCTTCCATAAAAATTTGGAAGGTTTTATAATGTATATGAATTCATCGATTACCTGAAAACCCTCATTACACCTTCACCTCCATGTTCTAAGTCATCCTCCTAATAAACAGGTTTAGTGCCGAGGACTGTATAGAAGTGTCTTCCTGTAACCATCATTACAAAATCATTACTGATGCTTTCCCCATAACGCTCAGAACCAGCTGTCTTTCAGACGGGCATGCAGGGAATGCTGGGAAAACAGAGAAGCATAGCTGGTACATAGAGCAACAAGACAAACCTGCGAGTGAGGGGAGGAACCCATTAAATACAGAAAAGGGAGGGAAAAAACTAAAGGACACAGGTGAAACCCGTTAGGGAGAAGTGGTGATCAGACCAGGGAACGACATTTGTAATTTGAAACCAAGCTGTCTCCATATGGCCCCACCTGAATGTACAAAATTCCAGTTTTATCCTTGAAATCAAATGGCCAGAAACAAATCCAATTCAGTCACTTTAAAAAAATTACATTTTTCAAAATATTATATAATAAATAACTTTGTGACATCTTCTTTTCATTTGATTTGTTGTTACTTCTTTAGTTATTGGGCCAGTGGCAGAGCTATTTTATTTGGGGGGCAGAAGACATTGGAAGGGTGGCACATAAAAATAAATCCCTAATTAGCCAAAATAGTTAGCATGAAGCTGAAATAATAAGTATACTCCAAAATAGCCTAAAAAAATGAAAAAGAAAATCCCAAATTAGCCAAAATAGGTAGCATGCAGCTGAAATATTAGCTAAACTAAAAAAAATCCTTAAAAAATGGACAAAAATTCTTAATTAGCCAAAAAAGCTAGCATGTAGCTGAAAGACTAACTATACTCCTATTAGCTAACTATATTAGCTAAACTAAAATATTTCCTAAAAAAATGGACCAAAATTGCCTAAATTAGCGAAAATAGCTAGCATGTCGCTAAACTCCAAAATAGCCTAAAAAACCTAAATAAATGCCAAAATAGTCCAAAAAGCTAGCAAAACATTATAACTCTCAACTTTACTAAACTCTGACTCCCTATAATATAAATTAACGACTTATCAGCTATTAAATTAGTCGTCGTCTATTTTAATAGTCGATTAGTCGACTAATCGTGGCAGCCCTACTTTTCACCTCATGACAATAAAATAGAAAATCTAATGAGATCATCCCTTTTGTGTCCAGAAGTTCTTGTTTCACTTCTTCACATCAACAAATTCTTCCTGCAGAGAAAACACGAGTTGATTTGTGGAAATCCGGCCAACTTTCCAGTCCCGTATCTCATCGGCTTCTCTGCACGAGTTCACAGAGTTCAGCAAGTGGACAGAGAGTCTCTCCTCAGTGCGTCTGTAGGCTTCTCCTCGTTCAGCTTTAGTTCTGTCCCTGGGAGGGGATGGGTTACCTAAGTCGCCCTCGGTTTGGGGAACATTGAAGGAGTTTTCTTTATTCGTAAATCCCTCCCAACAGTCAATGTTCATGTTTCACATCACAGTTTTATTCCTTTGCATTGAGTTGGAGTTGAGACCAGAGCCGGAGGAGTGACATGGAGGAGAAAACAAAGAAAAAGGAAGTGTGGAGGCCTAGAAAACTATCCACCCATTTCAAAAACCCACTTAATTAGATGGTTGCTGGAGCCTATCCTAAATACTGTTAGACAAAACCAGCCTGGACGGGTCACTAGTCCATTGGAGGGTGATCTTCAAAACATCTATGAGCTTAGGGTGGCGAATGTGGCGCACGTTCAAGTACGCGGTGATGAAATTCAAACTAGACCAGGTGTCTGCAACCTTCAACATTTAAGGGTAACCAAACAAGGAAGTTGGACGCTGACTCCGCCCACTTTAAAAATCCAGTTAGAGGGGTGGGGCCGGGAGGCAGGACTGTTATCCTCACTGGAGCTGCAGATCGTGACGTGAAACTTCTGACACTTACATGGTTTGACCAATCACAAAATGAACTTGAATCTTGCTCCTATCTTTTCTTTAACCGCTCTATTCCAATATATGAAAGACTCTGTGTCATATAAGTCCAGCTGGGCACAAACTATAATCATTAGTGATAAATTCTCCTTCATGGTCAAACGGTTGGCACTTCCATGAACTAAAAAGGGCGCCATCTACTGCTAAAACCAAGCCCCTGATTGGTCAAAGTTCAACTGGATGCTTGTTTTGTACGTTGAGCCTGAAAAAAGACTTTGAATTGAAGTCTTTTCCTCTCCTCTGTAGAGCCAGAAATGTTAAAGAGAGAAAAAGATGCAGAAAGAGCAAGACAGGAAGTTAGATAGACTGAGAGGAAATTAATGGTGAATAAGTGACAGTCAGAGGATGGAAACCACAAAGAGAGAGTAAAAACCTGCGGAGAATCCAAGACAATAATAGATCTCCACTTAACTCTTAAAATAACATGTGAAGACTTGAACTTTTTTGTGCCAAAAATGGTGAAAATCTCTTTGGTCTGGATCTCCTGGATCTCTTCCCTAATTCCCTTGTCCTCTCCCTTCAGCATGTTTTTATCAGACGTGTGTCTCATGGTCTACCCCCCCGTTCTGCTCCTCTCTTTTGCAGTTCAGTCCTGTAATGTCAGGTGCATGAACGGAGGCAGCTGCATGGAGGACTCCTGCTTGTGTCCGAAGGGATATTCCGGCGGCCACTGCGGACAACGTGAGTTCAGATCCTTCAGAGTCGGCAGACCTGAGCGGAGATTTAAGATTCATTCCTTGTGTTCTGTCTAATCTATAACTACTAAAAAAAACTACATAGTGTGGGTATATTATGTGCCCTGGATTTTAAAAGCAATCTGGACACTACTTTTCTTTGTTTTTTAAATGATAAATATGACATCACCGATTTCAATATGTGAAAATCTGCATTTCACATCGTCCATTTATGACTGCACTGATGGTGAAAATGTGGATGGTTTATTAATTTTACCTTTTTTTTTACAAAAATTGTTCGACTGCAATGCACTCTGGTCTATATTCGCTAATGTAGTGAGCATTGATGCACGCTAGTTTATCGCAAAGACTTCTGGGTAATTTCTTGGGCACTCGATTTTGAAATGATAGATTCTGTCAGCACTACAAACTGGTGAACGTGGTGCACTATACAGGAAATAGGGAAGGAATTGGGACATAAATTTATTGTAAATTATTCCAAAAATCAGATATGGAGACTTGGACGTTGACCTTTAACCTCTAAGAGCTGGCGTCCAGATGTGTGGACATCGGATTTTTGGCTATATTACCACATAGTTGAATTTTACTTATCTAGGACCCGGTGAATAACTCGGGTCTTGAGCCGTTAAAGGGTAACCAAACAGGGAAGTTAGAGGCTGACTCCAACCGACAGTTAGAGGGGCGGGGCTTGGGGGCTGGACCGTTATCATTACTGGAGCAGCAGATCATGACATCACACTTCTAAAACTTACATGGTTTGACCAATGACAAAATTCAACTGTAATACCTCGATTTAACCTTTAGGGGGCAGCACACAGACGGTAGAATTCAACAAGTTATTTTAATTTGACAAAAATTTGATCAACAGGCAGCACTTTAAAGCCCCATTTATTGAGATAAACAGCCAAAAAAGTTGATTTAGGGTTTGGCTACCCTATAAATATTTCTGAGTTGAGCTTTGAGACTTGTAGTTGCTGACTCCCTTACCATTGAGACTACCTCATCAGACTTGAAGATATGTTTGCAATTTTTCAACTTTATGTTGCATTTATGGAAGCTCAAAAATTCTAAATGCTGCCATTGAATCTCATCTGGTATTTCAAAGCACCATAATGACAGATTTACCACAATGAGAGATCTAAAAACAGGTCTAGTCAGAGGTCCATCTATGGAGCTAAATTGGAGCCAATATTATTTGAAACCCAAATAAAACAACTTGAAAAAATATTGGTGTTCAAAATGTATGAAACTTTATGCTATTCTAAAATACATTTATTTTTAGGTTCAGATGTTCTGTTTTTTAGGTTTCAAAGCTCAAAATTTCACTTTACATTTTTTTCTTTCACTTTCAACCTTATTTTTTTTAGTCAAATCTTGAAATTTTAGCACCGGGGCTGAAGTTATCGTTCTTGTCAATTTTGATTGGTACTTTGTGCTAGCCCCGCCCCAACGCGCCATACGAGGGTCAAAAGTTTTGAAACTGAAAATTTCAGATTCGAAAATGAAGAAAAAGAATGAAAAGGGAAAACGTAGATTTGAAACTGAAAAAAAAGTTTTGAAATTAAGATTTTGAGTTTTGAAACCTAAAAATTTGAATATTTGAAGCTGAAAATAATTACGTTTATTTTAGAATAGTAAAAAGGTTCAGCTTTTGGCCAAACTCCAATATTTTTTTTATTGTTTTATTTGGGTTTCAAATAATATTGACCCTAATTTAGCTCCATAATAACTGAATAACTAACTGAAACGTGGATTAACGTCCCATGATGCCTTTGTATTCACATTTATGAACCAAAGTTTGGGTTGTCTGGATTCCAGAACTACATTTTATCCTAAAGGTTTGATGTCCACATTAGTTAGAAGTGACATCCTGGAGGATGTCAATTAAAATGTAGTTTTTCTGCTTTGTTTGCTCCCTAAATACAGAAAAATATTATTTTTAATTTCACTTGTTTTCATGATTGACTTGTATGGGTTGTTAGAT
>NC_050515.1:7566072-7600486 GCF_002922805.2 Oryzias melastigma
GTAATGGGGATGTGACGTTTTTTCTGCTGCAGATCGTTGTTTGTTTATGTCAAATTTTTAGTTTTTTTTAAATGTCCAATTTATTTTTAAAATTTTCATTTTTTTTCTTCAAATTTTATTTTATTTTTTTCAGGTTTCAAACTTTAATTTTTTTTAAATCTATTTTTCAAGTTTTCAATCTGTTTATTGGTTTGCTTTAAGCTGATTTTGGAGTTAGGGTAATATTTCGGCTAAATGCTAGCTGTTTTAACTAACTTAGGCTTTTTGAAAAGTTTTTTTAGGCTGTTTTGGAGTAAGGCTAATGTTTTAGCTCTCTTGGTTAATTTAGGCTTTTTCAGTTTTGTAGGGTATTTTGAAGCTTAGCTATTTTTTCAGCTACATTATAGCTGCTTTGGCTAATTTAGTTTTTTTTCTAAGTTTTTTTAGGCTAATTTGGCATTTAGCTAATATTTTAGCTGGCTATAAGCTTCAGCGTTTTCAGCTATCAGCTTTAGTGGTGCTTGCTATCAATTTCAGCATCTTTAGCTATCAATTTCAGCATCTTCAGCTATCAATCATTCACACTAGCATTATTGCAGGTAATGCTATATATCTAGTTTACAATTATGTTAAAAAGTTAAAGTTTTAAAGTTTTAAACATTTCGTTTGTTTAATAAATGTTTGTCTTGTTCGGCCCGCGACCTAAGGTATGTTTTGGATTTTGGCCCCTTGTGCGATTGCGTTTGACACCTCTGCTTCAGAGTGTCTTGTGTGGTTTTACATGAAGCATCGACAGCATTTGACTTTTTTTGACTGCAGACTTGTAGAATGGAGCTGTCATCTCGGTTCCCTGACTGTTCCCAGGACTGCCAGAAGAAAACAAATGATAACCTCATGAGAACAATTTGCACCCCAGCAATCAGTGACATCATGGGCATTTTGGAGGGGCTGGAAGAGAAGGAAGTTGAGCTATTTCTGCTCTTTTGACTCTGGCCAGAGGAGAATAGCTGGACAGCATGTCTGCAGCAGTGACAGGGAGTGTGGAAAACTATTCAACAAAAAAATTCAGTTTCAGCTCTGGAGCCTTGTTAAATTTCTTATACAGTAAGGCTATTTAGCCTTTAAATGGCGACCCCTTTTAAAGAGGCTTCGTTTGCAATAAAGGCAGTAAACCCATTGATCCTCAAAAGAGCAAATATTAAGTGAAAGCTTTTTAAAACAGCATGGGAGTGTTTTTAAAGTCCTGTAATACTGGCCTCTGTTTGTGCTAATGTCTCTCTGTGCTGTTTCCAAATACTGTAAATGAGTGTATGTTCTCAATGAAACGACCATTCATAATATTACTCATGATGCAAACATCATAGAAGCATTACATTTAAGACCATCACATGTTGATTTCATATAGTTTGTAACTTTTATGTCAGTTGTAAAACTCCTTTTGTGAAGGTCTTGAAATGTGCCTGTTGCTGACTGTTGCCTTGACTACATTCAAAACAAGTCTTTATTATTGATTCACTGTGACATGTTGGAAAAAAGGAATTCCCAAACCAGACTGAGATAACTAGATGTAGAGGTCAATTTTGTAGTTTTGGCAGTGAGATTGAGAAACAAAGAGACACTGCCCTCATCCAAGTTAACACTTCCAATGGAAAGTCTAGGCAGGTACCTTGCTTGGGGCCTCCAGGTTCAATACTCTTCAGGAGTCACTACTTGTCACGATGCGATTTGTATCACGATAAACGTGTTACAGTATGATATGTATCACGATACATGTGTCACGACACGATATGTATCACGATAGACATGTCACGATACGACACGTATCTTGATAGATGTGTCACGATATGATTTGTATCACGATAGACGTGTCATAATACGATATATTTCACGATAGACTTGTCGTAATACGATATATATCACGATAGACGTGTCATGATACGATATGTATCGTGATAGGCGTGTCATGATATGATACATATCACGTTAGACATAGCACAATACAATGTGTCATGTTAGACGTGTCATAATACGCGATATATCACGATAGAAGTGTCGTAATACGATATGTATCACGATAGACGTCCTGATACGATAGGACGTGCCACAATATAATATGTATCGTGATAGGCGTGTCACAGTAAGAAATGTATCACGATAGACGTGTCACGATACGATATGTATCACGATAAACATATCACGATACAATATATCACGATAGACGTGTCACAATGCAATATGTATCTCAGTTTCTCCCAAGACAGCATTCAAGGCAATAATTCCCTTTTTTCGTTTTTCTTTTAGAAAAATACTTTATCTGAATAATAATAATACACCTTTTGCATTAATAAATGGTAAAATACAAACATTAAGCAACTGTATCCCATATACAAGTAGACACAGAACTACTTGTTTGGAGTATCGCAATATTTTACTGAATCGATAGTAGTGACATATGGATGGCGTTGCTTTAAGGAAGTTTGGAAATTGATCTTAGAGGAGAAAATAATAGTTGTGGAATTATATAGCACCAAGTCATTCATATATTGGAATATAGCTGTAAAAATGGTAGAAGGCCCAAACTATTCTAGTCACAGTCCTGTTCACTCATGCACACACACATACTGATAGCGACTCCGCTGCCCAACATGCCAACCTATAATCATCAGGAGCAATGTGGGGTTCTTGCCCACGGACACTTTGACACATGAGTGAGAAAGGCGGGAACCAGACCTGCGATCATTCCATCAGTGGTTGACCGCTCTACCTCTGCACCACCAGTAAAAATGAAAAAGCCTGGAGTAAGATTTGCATCGCTTCAACATAAACAGTAGAAAAATGAAAAGAAGCCCCTCCCTGCTCGTTCAGTGTGAACATGGAGTTTAGCGCATTTTTAAGCGCGCGTCACATGACCGTGAGTCTTTTTACGTGCACTGGGAAATCTCTGCTACAGTCTGAACCCTTTCCATCTTTCTGTTGCTTCCACAGTTGTTGCTCCCATGTTTGTTTTTGCTCCGTGTAAAAACATTTAGTCACGTTTGAGTGGCTCTTGGACAGAAAGAAAAGAGCAGACTCCTCGGCCAAAGGAGCGATCTGAAGCCTGTTGATAACGGCGCTGATAAGACTAACGGAGGCCGCTGCAGTTCACCAGGATGGAGATAAACATTCCAGACACGTCTGTGTGCACAACATGAGAAGCATTTGTTTTTGTCTGCACGAGCGATTGGACACACAAACAAAATGCTGCAAAAGGAGCGACTCCGACATGCTTGGTGAAAGTTTGCACACACAGGAAGATTAGTAGATTTGTTAGCTGGTAAGTGGCTGCCTGAGATTTACAGTCACATTTCCAGCTGTATAAAGTCTGGAGGCAAAGCTCACCCACATTTAGTTTTCTGTCTTATTCAGTCATTTCACCCAATTAGCTTTCTGTCTCAGGAGAGAGTGTAGAAATAATAGTAAACCCATATTTCAACATTCTTTTTCTCCGCAGACTTCATCCTTTGAGAGTTTTTATAAATAGTGAGGACTTTATTCATTTAAATTCCTTTTTTTTCCTTCTTTTGTTTCTCCCAACATTATTTCTCGGCCCCTCCCAGCGCTTAGGTCAGTGTTCAGTCCCACCTCCACGTTCCCATCGCTGCGTCTGGTTGATGGGAAAATGTTCTCTCACACACGCCTATACAACCTTTTTTAACCTCTCCAGAGGAATCCCTTTTATTAATGCGGGATCCCATTTTTCTTTTTGTGGTTTGCCAAAGAACAAGAATACATCATATAAGAAAGATGGGAGTGTATGACCGTAAATCCATTTTCCATTTCAAATTAGATTTAGCGTAGGGGTGTCGACGTTAACGCTCACAATTGATTTAAAAAAAATCAAAAATACTTTGCGAAGCAGCTGTCTTCCACTTTTGCCTCCACAACGTGCTTTAATTTCTGATAATGCGCACTTCGTCTCGCATTATCCCCTTATATCGTGGTTACTCACAAAATAAATGAATATTCAATTGATTTTTTGTACTTTATTAGCATTATTTTTTCGGTTTAGATCGCTTTTTCACATAAAGTGAACTATTTGATAGTGCGAGTCGCTGTTCCAGCACCGACCTGGACTGCAGCAGTAAAGTGACATAAATGCTGATCGTCACGATAGGTTCAATAAAGCATCAGTTCAGAGAGAAAGTTCACGTCTTACTACTTGTTCTTGTCCAGATGTTAAAAAAAGGAAAGAAGCATTTTCTCCCTGGTTTGTTTTTGTTCAAAAGCTGCATATCATCATAAAAAATTACCCAGTAAAAATGTGATTATTCAAAACAAAAGAGAGGGATTCATTTGATTTTTTTTTTAACCGATTGACAGCACTAGTTTAACCAAAAATATTCTAGTAAAAATACTTCATACCTATCTCAAGACTAAAGTAAGAACTTAATATTCTTCTCTATAAATCAAACTTTTATCATTTGTGGTTCTTACTGCATCAATCCAGGACAATCTGACCTTTTGTACTGTTGCGGTCTATACCTGCAGCTCACATCGTTTATTGTTGTTTCTCCTCTACTTGTAAATGTTTAGGACTTTTTTTACCTTAGAGATTCACTCCAATCATATTCTGATCTAGTGTAAAAATGTTCCCAGTGGCCTCTTAATTATGATTATGCCATTTTTAGGCAAAATAAATAAACCTGTGTTGTTTTTTTTAAACAAAATGTGTTTAGAAACTTGTTAGAAATCCACCTCTGAGTTTTATTGATGGATTTATTTGACAGATTTCAAACATTAATTGTAGAAAATACAAAGAAAAAAAATCACACAGATTTATCAAACTCATTACATAAATAATGAAATACATTGGTTAAAAAAACAAAGACATTAAATAAAGTGATTATTAACGAGAGTTAAGTAAAGTTTGATTGAAAATGAGTGAGTGGGAAGAAGCAAACTTATATTATTCCGACCCTATTTTATTTTATATTTTCTGATGTATATATTCTGATCAGATCAAGTTTAGATTTTTTTTCAAGGAAAATAAACAAGCTCTTTTTGATTGTTGATTAACATTCATTCATGATTTCAGTAAACAAAAACATCACCTAACAGATCTGCAATACTCACTGATCATCAGAATACAATTTCATATTAATCCAGAAATCCCCGTTTCATATTATAGATCAAGTAATGAAGGCTTTTTTTTTTAGTTGTGGGCGCGGAAGTAAGCCTCCACTGATATCCCATTATCCCACTCTCTCCCGCTCACTGATAGCCCCTTACAACCTCAAACTAACTTTGGCGGTTCAATAAAAATGGCGATAAATAAAAACAAAGATTTTATTAGATCTATTCGTCTGCATCCTAATGGAAAAGCAGACTTGCTTCTTCACAAAAAAACGTGTTTTTTCATCTCCTCCTGCTTCACTGTTATTTGAATAAAGAAATACTCAAAAATGTTACATTATTTTGTCTAAATACCATGAGAAAAATGCTCCAAGAGGATGTTAAAAACCCCAAAAACCTCATTCTCAGTGGAGTTGGTGTTCAATGTTTTCTTTCTCTGTTTTTAGCTCAGACAACACTTTGGAAAACTGGCCGACAGTGAGGAACATGCAATCTCCATGGAGTAACAGTTCTTGAGAATGTTATTCCTTTGACTTTGCATCATAAAACATAAATCCCTTTTGTGTCAAAGTTTTCTTGGGTCTTTATGGCCCCCATTGCACACATGCAGCGCTGCGTACATCATAACAACGGGACCTGTAGGAGTGTTTGTGTGATTGCTACGAAACAAAACATGCTGTAAAAATCTTGTGTTGAAGCTTGATAATGTGGAAATACTAAAAAAAGATAAGCTGCATTTATTTCTACTGTCACACAAAGCAGCGATTGTTTTCAATAGTTTTCAACAAATGCATGAGATAATCAGGGAGATGTTTAAAAACACTTCAACAAAGAAATGTGTGAAAAGATTTGTGTATCTTATCGCTTGATAACCCATAAAATCTTTAAACAACTTCTGTAATGTGAATAGATTTAGCGAAAGGTTAAACTGGAGTTTCTATTTTTTGATCATTACGACCACAAAGAGCTTTGAGGAACATTTATTTCTAACAGACTTTTGACTTTTTCTGGACTCTGGTGTCTTGAAGTCCTCAGATGAACAGAAGAAATGTACTTTTTGGTCCAGAATTCCAGATGCTTTTTGGAGCAAATATGAAAAGAAGCAACAAATCTAAGCAGTGTGTTCTGTGAGGGTAATGAGCTGATTCAACGTCCTCAGCAAAACACATTTACTCTTCTTTGATGGCAAACTTTCAAGAAAAAGACATTCTGTGTTCAGGCTTTCCAAGACTCGGTAAAATGCCCAGCTCGCTTTTAAAGGTTGTTTTCCCAGAATCCACGTCTGTGTGAGAAAAGACTTTTATAGAAACAACTTTAAGGAGTTTTCTGAATGAAATGCTAAAATAAGATGTTGCTTCAATGCCAAAATGTTTTGTTGTGCTGTAGGAAAAACAGACAGGAAGCAGCAAAAAGCTTCTTGTTGTGAAGTGTTTTATTTTTTATGGTAATTTTCAAATAAAATTTGAGCTTACCTAATATTTTAGCAACATCCTAATGTAGCTAATGTAGGGTAGCTAACATTTTGGAAAATCTGTTATCTACTGAGGGTTTTTAAGCTAATGTGGAGTTTAGCTAATATTTTAGCAACATGCTAACGTTTTTGGCTAATTTGTTATCTACTTGTTTTTTTTAAGGCTAATTTAGAGTTTAGCTAATATTTTAGCAACATGCTAAAGTTTTGGGCTAATTTGTTATCTACTGGGGTTTTTAAAAGGCTAATTTAGAGTTTAGCTTCTATTTTAGCAACAGGCTACTATTTTTGGCTAATTTGTCATCTACAGTTTTTTTAAAGGCTAAATTAGAGTTCAGCTTCTATTTCAGCAACAAGCTAACATTTTAGACTAATTTGTTTTACTGTTTTTTTAAAGGCTAATTTAGAGTTCAGCTTCTATTTTAGCAACAAGCTAACATTTTTGGTTAATTTAGTTTACTAAGGAATTTTAGAATATTTTGGAGATGATAGCAAGCTAGCTATTTTGGCTAATTTGACATCTACCAGGGTTTTTTTTTGGGCTAATTAGGAGTTTAGCTAATATTTAAGCAGCACTAAATATTTTTGCAAAATTGGCATGTATTAGAGATTTTTCAGCAATTTTACTACAAGATTTTCCGAGATTTAGATCAACTTCAGCGTATAGTTCTTATCAAATTTAGCATTTTGCGAACAGCTTTTGTATTTTCAGCAAATCCCTTCTGCAATTTGAGTAATTTCAGCAAAAAAGCCTTCAGCATTATCGCAGGTAATGCAACTTTTCAAGGTTTGATTGTGATACAAATGTGAAAAATCAATTGAGTCGTGGAAGCCAAAAAAACAACAAGAAAACAAAAAACAAACCTTCTGATCATCTTTAGATACTTTTAAAGTCTCCCCAATGGTTATTTCACTACGATTATGCCCTTCTTATCCCAAAAAAAAAAAAAAAATCTGTCATTTTCTGGGGTCATTAATATTAAAAATTCACTAGTGGGTGGGACTATTAGCGCAGAGTAAGCCTGCACTGATATCCCATTATCCTTTTGTTCACACTCTCTACCAATAGCTTACAGCCCCTCAGAACCCCAAGCTAACATTAGCAGTGCAAAAAATATGGTGAGCCATCCAGCCGTACAGTTTTGAACCAAATTCCAGCTCAAACGAGGAAAAAAAAAGACTTTCATGGATCTATTTGTCAGCAGGGAGCTTGTGGACCGCACAGCATATTTTCAAAATCACAAAACAATCTTTTTCAAACATCATTTCTTTATCTGCTCCTGATTCACAACGATTTCCATTAAAAAATGCAATTTAAGCTTAATTTTCTTTTTTATGTCCTCCATTATAAGAAAAATGTCAACAAAAATATTTTTGTTGAAGTGGTTTTTCAGTTATTACAGTTTTAAAATGGTTTCACAAACCCCGCTTAAATATATATATATATATATATATGTTTCAAATAAAATAGGAAAAGTATAACAATATCATTGATGATAATTTCTTTAAATATAAGACAAAAAGAGAAAAATGGGGTTGTACAGGATTAGACTTGACTTTTCCATGCTCATTCGACCTCCTTTGTGTTCGAGTTGATCATAAATGCAGATGCACAGGTCAGCGCTCCACAGACTGAAGGTCACGTGAGGTTTGAGGATCAAAGACTGTCTGACAGACAGGCGAGTGGAGAGTCAAACAACGAGAAAGCTGGCAGAGAAAAACGGAGCCAGATGGATGGGAGAGTGCTGTCTGGAGCCCCAATGTCCTACTTTCTCCCGTCTCTATCTCAGCTCTTTTTTTCTGCTGCGTTTCAGTCTGTGTGGCCTCCTGTCTTAAAAAAACTAATGAGAGATTTGAAAAAAGTCACTGGTGGTAGAAATCAACGACCAGGAATGAGCAACACTGATCTAGGAAGTATGTACTTCTTAAATCTTTAGGAGGTCATAGTCAAGTCTCTGATTTGTGAAGTTATTCCCGATAAATCATGATAGCATGACTGGCAGATATGAAGAAACAGGATTGCTGCACTACGACAGACTGGTGACCTGACCCGGTTGTACCTTTCCCTCAGGGCTGCATGGCAAAAAAGAAGCACTGTAGCTGTCTGGAATATGTTAAAACAAGTATTTATTTAATTTGAATTCTAAAGAATTGAATAATAATCACTTAAAGTTTTTTTAGCGTAATAATATTACTCCCTAGCCAGGACGCGAATCTCCAACCCCTTCAATGGAAGGTAGCCACGCTAACCCCGTACTAACATTTGATGTCTTTCTCCGCACGGTAGATCTTTTGACAGGCATCTCCAGGGTTTCAGGTTTAAAGATTTATATTAAGGGTTTAAAAAGAAGAAAGGAAAACAAATTGACATTGAATTCTTCTTTAAAGCTGTCCCTGAGGGTTTGTTTCGCTGCTTTTTCATCCTTAAGGTTTTAAAGAAGCAATAAAAGATAACCCCTAGGCGGCCGCCTATGCCCAGGGCCTGCCCTCACACAAAAGTAGCCGGGTTAGGCTCTGGCAGTCATGTGACCCTGTAGGGGATGCAGCAAGTTTGAAAATGGATGGATGGATGGAGCTGCTGGATTATAAAGAGAATTAAGGAATTTTTATTCGTCATATGCAGAATCAACATAAGGTCAACAATGCCACGAAATACTTAGGATGAATAGAACCATTTGGCTCACCAAAAGAAATTGACAGGCACTCATAGCTTGCATAGTAGTACCTTGCAAAAATACAAAATGAGAGAACATAATAGAGCACAAGGGGTTGAGACAAGGTGGAGGTTGAATTAAAGGAGTTCAATAATCTGACAGTTTGGGGATAGTAACTATCGCTGAGTTCTTTAAAATTGTTCTTTCACAGCATAATTTAGTAATTTGTAGTCGCTAATTTCTCAAAGAAACTACAAAGGCCTGATTAACCCAATTCCAGGCATGTGCTTCATTACAAACACATGCATTGCGCTTGAGTCCTAAAGCTGAGTTTCTACAGAAAGAAACGGTTATTGTGTGTGTTTTTTTTTTAAATAAGCTGATTTGAATGCCTGAAATCACATTTCAGATCTTTAAACCCCCTCTGAAGGAAACATAAGAACTTCACAAGTAAAGAAAAGCATTCACAATGAGGGAATATATCAAAAAGACAATACTGATTTGTTTTGCTACTCTGGTTTATGCTAATCCTGCAACAGATGTAATTGATTAAATCCATGTTTTGTAATTTAGATCCTCAATGTTTCATTAACTAACGAGAACATTTCCAATCCCAGACTACAGAACTGGACCGTGCTTCACCCAGGTGAACAACCAGATGTGCCAGGGCCAGCTCAGTGGAATCGTCTGCACTAAAACGCTTTGCTGCGCCACCATTGGCCGAGCCTGGGGCCACCCCTGCGAGCAGTGTCCCGCCCAGCCGCACCCCTGCAGACGAGGCTTCATCCCGAACATCCGCACCGGCGCCTGCCAAGGTCAGATCTCACACTTTGTCGTATTTCCACACCTAAAAGATCCCGCTTTTTAGCTTCATGTGAGCATAAAAAAAAAACACAGAGAGGGGTTCTGAAGTGCACAACTGCACCCAACGACACAATAAACACACTAACCCTCACTTTTTCCATCATCATCTCAGCTGCACAACATCCTCCAGCTAGTGTTGACAGCACTCGTAGTACATGTATACAGTGAGCCGGATACACACTCCAATTTTCCTGCTGTGATGCGACTTGGCAGATAGAAGTGTATGAACAGCTTGTAGGAATACTTGTTGCTGTATTTAGGGGAAGTTCTACAGTAAATATCATCATCTGTCTTACTGAAAGTCAGCATCTGGAGGAGGTTGAGCCGTCCTTCTGATGAAGAAGGCCTTCAAAAAACACTTTTATCTGATCGGCAGTGAAGCGACTCGGCGCTGCAGACGGCCTCTGAAACTGATGGTGGTTCTGTCAGCTTGAAAAACTGTTTCAGAAACTGCTGGGGTTTTTTTCTAAGACCCACTCTGATTATCTTTTGAGTTATTTTCAATTGTTCCTATTGGTCTTTTATTTATGGCGTTTTTAGCCTAAACAAAAAGAACTGTTGCTTTCAAGGACATAGTTTCTGCAGGACAGCTGTAGTTCATTAGACTGATCAGTGTATTTCAATATCTGGTCATAATATCTTAATATCTAGTTTAGGACAGACTATGTGTATTAATCTTGATGGTTTTAAATCTAGAACAGCTCGGGTGTCTTTCGGAGTTCCACAGGGTTAAGTGTTAGGGACTCTTCTGTTTTCCTGCTTCCATTGTGGACATGTATATTAATGGACTTTTTTTTCAACCCCTACCCTCTCGTGTTACAAATAGGAAGTACCCACTGGTTGCAAGAAGTCCCATAGACTTCCATTGAGAAATAGACAGTTGTTGCTCAGTCATTTTATTTGTCAGAATAACCATTCCTGCGCTGACGCCTTCTTCTTTCTAATCCTATTTTTTAAAGATATTTTGTCTGTATTGCCAGTTATTCAAGTTATAAACTGACCAATCAGATGCCTCAGTAAAAGCATGTGGTACCCGCTGGCCCTGCCTCAAACGTTTGATTGAGAGGGAGGGGTGTAGACTTCAAACAAGCCGGAACAGGCTTACTCATGATCGGTAGACATAACTGGAAGTGATGGCGAAGGCTCTAGCCCAATTTCACGAGGGCTAGAGGTAAGGCATTTCCTTTGGGAGACCTCAACACTTATTATGTCCAGTTCTAATAAATGGTCTATGGTTTGGGTCCATTCTAAGAGGGCACGGTATTTCTTACATCTATACGCAGATGACAGTCAGATTTATCTGCCACTGATAAAGACGGAGGATTTTCTCGCTAACCCGGTTGTATCATGTCTCTCTGATAATAAGGACTGGTTGGTCTCAAGTTTCCTTAATTTTAATTAAGAAAAAACAGAAGCTCTAGTGTTTGGACCAATCGGCCAGACCAGTCCCCTCTTGACCGGGTTAGCAACTACAGCGAAAGAGAAGCTGCATAAGCTGACTTAGAAACGGACGGAAAATTAAAAAGAGAACCACAGAGGATAGTTATAATCCGGAGCAGTTGTTTATTATGGATGAAGCCGGCCTCTATGCTGCAGAAGAGTCTATGGTCTGAATTAAAAATAAAAAAAAACTTTATGTTGAGCAATACTCCAATGCTCTTCAATAAGTGTTTTAGGAAGCACAGTCGGAAGTGGTTTTGATAAGGATGGATCGAAAACGGACATTCTTCGGCCACGGGGGTCAGGTGAGAAGGGGGTGGGGGTCTTCGTATTCGTGGCTTCATTGTGTCTCCGGTCCCCAACCCCCACTAATAAGGGGAAATACTAAATGTGAAGAATGTATCATTCTTTGCAAGAAGATTGCGGGAAGAGAAGAAGAATACAGCCAAAAAACAGCGCAAAACTTTCAGTTTGGATCTTGAGTTGGGAAAAAAAACACTGGTCGGACCCTTGCTGTTGTCGTAAAACCTTTCCGCCAATCAATGGGTTACATTGTGTGATGACAGAAGCTCCGCCCTCAAGGGTCCATTCCATTTTTCTATGGATCTACGACCAACGGAGGACCAGAAATGGTACCAGTTGGTCCTTTTTAACGGAAATGCTTAAAAAAAAGTCCAGTCCGGCCCTTTCTGCCCCACTCAATGGAAGCAAGGCCATAGATGTCTGTTCCCAGATGATCTGGGGTTTTTAGACTAACTTTTTCAAGTCAACAGTCTCTAACTTGGGTTTTAAATTAGACAGTCATTTCAAACTTGATTGCCAGATCAAATCAGTGGTGAAAATTACCTTTTTCAATCTTTGGCATCTTTCCAAAATGAAACCACTTTTATCACCTGCATATTTTTGAAACAGTAATCCACATTTTCATCACATCTCGGCTGCAACTTTCTTTGTCTTGAACTAAACTCATGTCTTTAACGCCCTGCATATTTTCTACAACAAGATTCACAACAATTTGAATAAATAAATATTCAGATTCTCAATTTTAAGCTTAAAAACACCATTTTCATGAGAGTGGGTCTTTCAACAAATTGTGGATTTTGAAGGAATGGTAAGGCATGCTAAACATTGCTTGAAGGCATACATAGAAGGAGACATAACAGACACTCTTTGCATACCTTCCTAATAAACTGCAGGCCCACCAGACGATGCGATAATCTTGCATCAACAAACAGCACATGAGGAGAACATTTCCCCTTTTCGAGGAACTCAACCGGCCTCTTTGTTGCCCCCGTTCAGCTCCTCTCATTCGAACAGCAAGTGTCCCCCTGGGCGGTGAGTGATAAATGACATTTTAATGCCATCCGCCCTGCAGATTCCTGAAACAAACTAGCCACATTTCACATTTCAAATGAACTTCATGAATATTGTGTTCCTTTTGTGTATCAAGGTTTTTTTTTCTAGGTCATACATAGACTAACATAAACACACTTGGAAACACCTGGATGATGTTTGCAGATGTTTATTTAGCCAAATAGACGTGGGGCTTCTAACTTCTTCCTTGTTGCAAACCAATCTGCTACCATCTGCTAGCTTATCTTCTCAAGAGCTTTACATACTTTTGTATAAAGAGGAGTGATTAAACATTCTGGGGCAAGGAATCCTTTTTGATCATTTCTTTTATATTTAATTTGACATTCACATAAAGTTTTCATTCACTGGCCATTTTGTTAGGTCCACTTTCTAGTAGCTTTTTTGCCTTCAGAACTGCTTTAATCCTTGGTGGCATAGATACAACAAGGTACCGGAAACATTTCTCAGAGATTTTGTTCCATCTTGACATCACAGCATCACACAGTTGTTGGCTGCACATCCACGATGCCAATCTCCTGTTCACATCCCAAAGGGGACTTCCAGTGAACTTATTGTCATGTTCTAGAAACCAGTCTGAGATGAGCCCACCTTTGTGACATGGCACCTTACCCTGGGAGTAGCCGTTAGACAGGTGTCTCCAACCCTGTTCCTTGTGAGCTACTGGATGCATGTTTTGCAGCTAACCCTGCTTCAGTAATTCCTGCTCACCTGGATGAGGTGTGTTCATTCTGTCACAAACGGGCAGAGACAGATGGTTTCACGTGCAGCAGGTTTATTAGTTCAGAGCACAGCTAAAAGTCAACAAAGCTAAACCAGGGTTAGAAAGGCAAAGGTCAATCTCAAGCATGGGATCAACCAAGGCGAGGGTCAGGGCAGGCAGCAAGCAATCAACGATAAAGCAAAAGGTCAGGTCCAGATAGAAACGCTCGGTAATGCAGGCTGAGTGGCACAAACAATACTTCGCACTGAGTGAGGCTCTGTGCAGTGCTTAAGTGTCCTGTGTGTGATTGGCAAATGAGAGGAACTGTGCGTTGGGGCTGCTGGGAGATGTAGTGCAGTCAGTACTCTGGAGATGGCACATTCAATCAAAAACTGGGCTCACAAGATCCGGCTAATCAGCATCTACTGAAATGGGGTTAGCTGCCAAACAAGCAGGGTAGTAACTCATGAGGAACATGGTTGGAAATATCTGCTTTAGGAAATGGGTACACGTGGTCATGAGGTAATGGAGATAGTTAGCAACAATATTCAGGTAGACTGGTGTGGTAACCATGATTAATATGTAAATAGTAAATGCCGTACACTTGTATAGTACTTTTCTACGTTTCCTTGAAGATTCAAAGCGCTTCACAGTCAGAGACCCATTCACCCATTTACACCCAATCACACATTCACACACTGCTGGTGGCTCCGCTGCCAAACACTGGTGCCAACCTTCCACCAAAAGCAATTTGGGGTTCAGTGTCTTGCCCAAAGACACTTCAACACATGGGCGGGCAAGGCAGAAATTGAACCCAGAATCTTCCAATCAGGAGTCAACTGCCATACCGCTGCACCATGGACTAAGAGCCCCAAAGTGTGCCAAGAGAATACCCCCATACCATTACACCACTTACTTGAACCGTCGATCCATCCTCTTATGTTGTTTATGCCAAATTCTGACCATCCAAATGTCGCAACAGAAATGGAGACTCTTGCAGCCTCAGTTTCCTGTTCTTAGCAGACAGGAGTGGTACCCGGTGTGGTCTTCTGCTGCTGTAGCCCATCTGCCTCAAGGTTGTTGTGTGTTCAGAGATGCTTTTCTAAGCTGTAACCTGTTTGAGTTACTGTTGCCTTTCTATCAGCTGGAACTAGTACAACAATTCTCCTCTGACCTCTGGAATCAACAAATCATGTCCATTCACTGGATATTTTCTCATTTTCTGACCATTCTCTATAAACCCTAGAGATAGTTGTGGGTGAAAATCCCAGTAGACCAGCAGTTTCTGAAATACCGTCTGCCACCAGCAACCAAGCCACGTTCAAAGTCACTTCAATCATCTTTATTCCTCATTCTGATGCTCAGTTTGAACTGGAGTAGATCGTCTTGTCCATGTCTACATGCCTTTGAGCTACTGCCATATGATTGACTTATTAGTAATTTACATTAGAAAGCAGTTGTACAAGTGGCCAGTGAGTGTTTATTCCTTCACTAAACTATAAGTTTTGATTTTCCAATAGAAAGAGGGGGTTTTGCGTGAGAGTTTCTCTATATTTAAGAACTGACCAGGGTTCCTTCATGTTTCTTTGAGTTAAATTTAAAACTTTTCAAGACCTTACATGTGAAAAATCATATTCAATTTATTTCTAATTTGTTATAAAACAAAGGTAAAAACATTTTAGTTAAGTGCAATGGTCTAAAGCTTTCAGTCATACGGAAAAAGGTTGAAATTGAACTATCTTTAAGACCAAGATTTCAAAATCTAAGAGTTTGAAATGCTTTTTAGTTCCTTATTTTACAAATTCAAGACTTTTAATACTTTTTAAGACCCCGCGGGAACCCTGGCAGGCTCTAAATCCAGAACAATAGAATCAGTTAGTAATTGTACGTGCCACCTCCTCTCTTCATGCATGGGCTGCCAAGTTACAAAGTACAAACCCCCCTTTTTTTGGAGAAACTGTGATTTTTTTCTGCCTGAATGTCTTCTTCCCTCTGTCTAGAGTTGTGTTTTTGCACACACACTCATACAAACACACACACACGTCCCTCTGGCTGCAGTACAAAGCAAACATGACCATGAATCCAAATGCAAGTACTCCAGGCTTCAAATTTAGGATGTTTGGCAGGAGTACTCTCAGCTACTTACACATGGAACTTCTCAACATTTTTTGCTTTTCCCATCAGCGGTGAATTCATGTTTTGCACTGATTGTAAGCATGTGTATGTGGGTCACTGTTAACACGATTGGAGATCTTCACTTTTTACACACCGACATATACTGGCAAAAGTGACTCACTCCATTCTTGAGAAAGGTATAGTTAAAAAGTCATTTCCTATTTGAGAGCTGACGTACATCTTTACTGGACGAGGTCTTAGACATCACAGCTCCAGCCAAGTTAGAAAACACTGCAATAAGTTCAAGGCAGAATGAGGGAGAAAGTATTCAAATGGTGGAAAAGCCCAAAGGTTTTTTAAATGAGATGACACACATTACACCCTTTTTCTTTTATTAAAAACATATGACAAATGCACTTCTGAAAAGTTTCGTTCTTCTCCTAAACAGTTTGTGTTTCTCTTCTTCTCCTGATAGATGTGGATGAGTGCCAGGCAGTGCCTGGTTTGTGTTCTGGAGGCAACTGTATCAACACTGTGGGATCCTATGAATGTAAATGCCCTGCTGGTCACCGTCAAAGCGAAACCAGCCACAAATGTGAAGGTTAGTGACATTAAACTCTGATTCAAGTGAGCTGTCACTGTCTGAATGACAGAAATAGGAAACAAGATAATGACTGCAGTGTCAGTTTGGCTACAATTGCATCTTTTTTGGAGGATTTCCTCATCTTTCCATTTTCTGAACCTGCTGTATCCCTTATGGGGTCATGGGGTTGCTGGAGCCTGTCCCAGCTATTGTTGGTTAACACCCAGAGGAAGGTTTTCCTACAGCAGATATTTTCATTTTCTGAGCAATCATTGTTAAAGACCCACTTTAATCTAGTTTAAAGTAATTTACAGTTGACTTTTAATTATGATTATGCAGTTTTTAGCCAAAATCTTGAAAAAATATGTAGTTGTCTACGACATAGTTTCTGCAGAGCTACAGTAGTTCATTAAAAAATTGCCTCTGAGTTGGCAATTGGCACAGAGCAACCCCGCCCCCCTTACCCTCCTCGTTGTTGGGAGCTCAGCCCAGCGAAAAAAAAAGAAAGCTCTTTTGATGTGACAAGAAAACACCAAAAACACAATTTTCATCAAGATGTGTAAAAAATAAATTTGAATCTTTATTTTGATCTGATTAAATAAGTTGCAACTTTAATTTATTCAGAGCAAATAATCAAAAATCTGCTATATTCTCAGTTAGGAAAATAAATTACATCAATAAAAGAAAACCAAAGTTATACAAATTTTTTCATATTCCCAGTTTTTTTCTAAAAATGAGAAATGTCACAGCTAAAGTGTAACTATTTATCCAATTTATTTATTTATTTACTTGACCTGTCCAGCAGCTGAGCAAACAGATACGAGCTGAAGACCTCTTGTGTTGGATAGATTTTACTGTTGCAACAGGAGGTTATGAATCTCCAGACACACGAGGTGTATATTTGTATAAACTTCTGTATTTGAGGCTAAACTTTATTTATACAGTATTAACTATATATGGTCACAGCCAGCAAGGCCAGGTGGGCCCCACATGGTGGGCAGAAAATGTCGGCCCCCAATTTGGTTTGTCCACAGTTTTTGTTGTGGCCCCAACTGTGTTTTCTCACATTAGCTTAGGTGGACACTCAGTAGGTTAGCTTGCTACGCTAGCTAGCTCACTACAACAGACCTCGTTAGTTTGATACAGCAGAGCTTGCTAGCTTGATACACTGGAACTTGCTACAGCGGCGCTCCCTAGCTTGATAAAGCGGAGGTCACTAGCTCAATACAACGGCGCTCATTAGCTCGCTACAGTGGAGCTTGCTACAGCGGAGGTTGGTAGTTTGATACACCGGAACCCGCTAAGCTAACTATAGCAGAGCTCGCTACCTCGATACGACAGCACTCGCTAGCTTGCTACAGCGGAGCTTGCTAGCTTGATGCAACAGAGCTCGCTAGCTCAATACAGCAGAGCTTGCTAGCTCACTCTAGTAAAGCTACTAGGAGGCTGGATAGCGTAGCGAGCCAACTCACCTAAGCTAATGTGGGCAAGCAGAGGTGGGGTCACCACAGAAACTGTGGACAAACCAAACTGAGGCCCACATTTTCTGCCCACTTTAAAAACCATGTGGCCCCCCCCTTGGCCTTGCATTGTATACTTTTCTTGTTGGATCAGACGGAACGAAAAGAAGAAAGAGTGGGATGGTAGAGATGGGGGATAAGGGTATAAAAGGAAGGGGACAGAGAAGAAAAAGGAAAAAAATGGCTTTAAGGAAGTTGGAGGATAATTAAAAAGTCGGAGGAGGCAAACAATATAGTAATAAAATTATCTTTAAAAAGATTAAATGGATAAAAACTTGTAGAAACTGGATTCGATTTTGAAGTTAAAAGTAGAAAACCATTAAACCGGGTTTTTCTGATCTCCTTTAGGAATCAGTTATCAACCCAACAGAGGATTTACATTACACTGTGTTGATTGGGAGGAATTTAAACAATGCTCAGAATAAACAAGGCTTTAACCAAGCAAGTCTGTGTGTGTGCTGAACTGAGGCCCACATAAGTCTTCTGGGAGGATTACCGAAATCCTCCAAACCGTTTGAACCAGATGACATTTATTCGGCTACAATAGTTGCAGAAGAAAAAACTAAAGAAATGTGACTTTTATTTGCTTTTGGGGGTAACTGATGCAGATAAAGTCAAACGGTTTCCAAATTCAGTTTTAGTAGATGCAACAGGCATAAAATAAAACACCAAGAGGTGATTAATGACTCAGCAAATGAGGAGGGAAAGCAGATGGATGAGTTAGGCTCAGTTTCACTTGTGGTTTTTTGGGGGGAAACTCCATCATATGTTGGAGGATAATGAGAGAGCAGCGCGGAGCTTGTTGCAGCTCAAAAGAAGTTTTTACAAAATTAAAACACACTCGAAAAAAAACACTTTAACATCTCCTATATTAATGCAAGAGGGAATGCATTAAGCTCAGGGACATGCACAGGATTTTTGAGGGGCAGGGCAACAAAAACTCACAGTTTTTGTCCTTTAAACAATATAGAACTAAAGTAAAGTTTAAAGAAAGTGCTATTAGTTGAAAGTGATACAACTGTCAACATGTAAAAAAAAGCTATTCGCAACATTTGACACTTTTACAGTCAGTTAAAGCAAAATAAAAGTCAGGCTTTTATGAATAAACTTTATTAGTTTAGTTAACAAACTCACAAGCGCCCTCTCTGTTGAGATGATGCTACTGCATGCATCACCTACTGTTTTTAGTCTGGTTTTATGTCACATCTTAATAAAAAATAAACAAATATGAAAAACATTAAATGTTAAATGGAAAGTGATGATAAAATTGCTTACAATAAACATTTTGTAAAATAAAGGATTCGATTTTGGCATTTATATATTTTGGGTTGCTAAGAGGTTGCTTTGCCAAACCTTGCTGTTGCTATAGCAACCCCTAGCTACCCCCTGACAACTCCTTTTTTCTTGCATCACTAACAAGATTTAATTTATATTGATTCAAAAAAACAGCCCCCTTTTTAATACCAGGTAAAAAGGACAGGTCTTCAAGCACCCCTAGGACCCTATGTGTGCCTGATTAAAACTGCAGCCGCTAATTACTAAATGCTAATCAAGAGGATGTACTTTTAATTTCATTATAGCTAAAAGTTGCTTTCTGTTGCTGAAATGCTAAACTTTTGGTCCAAAAAGTTGCAGATGCATGAAAATTTTTACTAAAGTTGCAGAAGAAAAAACGAACAACCCTAATTTAACTTTCAAAAAAGATTATGTTCATGAACGGTAAATGAATAAGTATCTACGTGTTTCAGAAACAGGCAAAAAAGAATTGCAACATTAAAAAAAAGTATCTGGCAGGAGAACAGGAAACAGTCATAAGTCTTTTAGGATAACGCTCCATCACATGTTTTCATTTCAAAATTTCAACGCCGAGACAGTAAAGGGTCTTAAAGTTGGCCGAAACCTGGCCTGGGCCTCTTCTTCACATGACTAAAAATCCCACCACCAACTTATGTTCCTCTTTAAATGTCAAATGTACAGAGAGGGGAAACAATGCGCCTCTTTGACTTTGTTTTGGGAGGGGTCGATGGTTCACAGAGAGTTGTTCAAGAAACGGGCAGACTCTTGGTAGATCACGTCAGAAAAAGGGTGAAGACGGATGTATTGATCACATGGTGGGAGAAACTGAGAAAGCCAAAACATATTTCACCTCTAAACTTGCTTTTTTATTGCTCCTCTTTAGAAAATGTTCATAAAATTAGAGAGATTTCTTAACTTTTATGTTTGAAAGGAAAATATTCAACAAATAAACCTGCTTAGAATGGAAAAAAAGTCACATTTAGCTTAAAATTGTGACCTGTTATAATAGAACAGCTTAACTTTTTGTAAACCAGCTGTTTTAATATTTTATTTAATTTTACACTGTAAAAAGAGGTAATCTAAAAGAAGACCAAGAAATCTAATGAAAAGATATCAAAATCTAGAAACAAGAAGCTCCACATAAGCATTAAAAAAATCAAACTGTTAGACCGCATTACTTCAAATTGAATGTTATACAGCCCAAAAATAACTGGTTTGTGCTAGCTATACACCACATTTTGTATTTTTTCAAAAAATATATTGGATAAATTACTTTTAAAGAGTAATTGATTACTTTATTTTAGTTACTAGATGAAATTGTAGTAAAAGTGACTTTTTCCCACTCGCACACTAATTCTCAAGGGAAAAAAGCATGCACCAGATGGGGTCTTGGTAGTTTTTTGGTAGTTAGGGATTAGTGAAAGAACTCGGACATAGTCTGTTTCATTAACGTGACAGAACATGTCAGACTGTATTGTTTACATAAATAAATTTGCTTTACTTGTCACCTTAGGTTTCATTGCACAAACATGTGGGTAACAAAATAGATTAGGGATTTCTATTGTCTAGTAATTGTAATTAAATTACCAAAATTAAAATAGTAATTTGCTATGCTCCTACATTACTGACAAATTCATTGAATTGCAGTAATTAGCTGCTTAGTTTTTTTGATTACAGTGACAAAAAACGAGTGTACCGAGTGGAAATGGCTTCTTTTAGAACAAAATGTGAATAAAATGAGAACATGATCTTAATAAATCCTCATAAAATCTAAAATTTGCACTCTTTGAACATAAATCAATTTTTTTAGCATTCAAAAAAAAAAGATTACTAGTTTATCATGTCAACATTTCTAATAACATATTTAAAATACAGCTAAAGATTACAGTGTAATTTGAATTTTTTTGAGTCTTAAATCAAGGCCTAATCTGAATTCTTCCCTTCTCCCTACCCCTCCATTTGAAGGGACTTGTGAAGTGCAAGTGGTGTTCTAAATATATTTTTTAATATACTCTTCTCCAAGCGGAGGGATACAGTCCCCTCCCCCGCACGGGAGTTCCGCATTGCGCTGTTCTGCGGAGGAGAAGCAAATTTCGCGTGGGTGGGCTGTGAAGCTCAGAGGTTTACATTTAAATATAAGTAATGACTTTTTTGTTGTAGTACAACCTTTTTAAAGTTATAAAACCAATGGTTTTTATATTCTTGTGATGGAAGCTCCACGCTAATGCTAGCAAACCGCCGACTATTGGTGACGTCGTCAAGCGAAAGTGACGTCCAAAATCTGAGACACTGTTTTTCCAGAACTTTCTGTTAGTGATGTAGGGGAAGGGATAAAGGAAAAATTCAAGAGTATGGAGCCAAAAAAGTAACAAATTTTACTTAAAACTGGCTTATTTCTAGATTCTAGTGTTTAATGAGACAAAAAAAAATATCTACTTCTTTTCTGGAGAAATGCTTAGAAAGATGTGGAGTAAAAATAACTCAAAATCTGGAAAAATATCTAAAAAACAAGGTTTTATATATTTTCAAGTGTCAAGGGTTTTGTTTCAGAATTAAAGTGTGGTGGGTTTTTTTTTCAATGACCTCTGTAGGGTCACGCCAGAAAGTTCTGTTCTGAAGAAAACAACAGTAATGACACGTTTCTTAGTTCAAAGATTGACATGAAACCCATGTTTAGCGAAATCTATCAAGGAGTTAACTTTAGTTTTTTAGTAAAATGTCCACTAATATGGAATTAGGCAGAAGCGTTACGTTGATCAGTCAAAGCTTGTATTTGTTTGAAGCAGATCAAACAAAAAGTGATAAAAGTTGTACATCTGGTCTCTTTTCCACCTGGTTTTCTAGCTGCCATTTTTTTTCGTCCCCCCCTTTCTGTTTTTCCTGCTTCTCCTTCCATTTTCCCCTCCATAAATACAGTACTTTAACTCAAAACCAGCTGTTAGAGCCGAACAAAGAAATGCTTAAAGCGTCTGGGAGACTTTCTCATTACGCACGCGGACCTCCCCGCTCCTCCCGCACGCATTCGTTCTCGCGGATGCACTTGCTCACTTACGGATTCGTTTATAATAAATGCGAGCAGACGTATACCCACGACAGGTTTGTCACACCCTGATGAGTGAGCGTTCAGCTCTGCACACAGGGCAGCTTTCACGAGTGTAACCGCCGTTTATCCGGGTGACACCGACTTCCTGCTGCACACAGATGCAATGTCTGTGTGGAGTAATGAATGCTGACATACGTTTTATTTGGCGGAGCTTTTACAGCTTCACCGAGGCTTTCTGCCTGGCAGACAGAGGTTAGTGGGGCCATAAAGAGTTAGGACACACCTTTTTTACTATTGGCCACTCTCTGAAAGAGCTCACGTGGCCTCATGCAGCACCTTTAATCCAATAATTGTCCCCAGCAGTGGCTGAGTAATTACTAACGAATAAGCATGACACATTGTAAAAACCAAGAGTTTACTGGAACTGAAGTTCAGGTTTCCTCTATCATGCAGTCATACGGCTCCTTCACGGAATAAAAATTACTCCAAGAGAGTCCTGCCAGACTGTGTGTCCTCAACATGTCACCCTATAGTATGTTTGAATTATTACTGTCTGAAGCATGACAGGGTTGCAGTTTGGGCGCTCTAAACAGTAATAAATACTGCTTTTACAGAAAATATTTTTACAGGTGTGTCCAGGCTGAGATCAGGGCTTTAACCCTTTAACACCTGAGGCTTCACCGGTGAAAACACAAAATCTTTAACATACTCTAACTTTTCAACTGTTAACTCGATCAATGTCATTCTAGTAGAATCTGCTAGAATGACATTGATCGTGTTAACGGTTGAAAAGTTACAGTAAATCAAAGAACATAAACACTGGATTTAGCTTCGATATTAAAGGGTTAACTGTGGGAGCAAGAAACTGGTGTCCGTCAAAGTTTCTGACCAAAAACTGCATTACTATTAACAGTTTTTCTGTTTGATCAACATAGACGAGCAATAATATCATTTAAAGTTAAGTAGGTTAACACTTTTCTCACTGATGGAACCACATCATCCCGTTTTCCTGGGATGTCACTATTTATAGAGTAACATCCACTAACGTGGACGGGCAGTTTTGTGTGTCCCAGTTCTTTGCCGTCTGTCTGTTAGATCTACACTACTAACAATAACTTAAGGATATTGTAAAGAACTCCTCTGATTGTCGTAAACTCCTCACTAATTTTTGGAATATGGAGACAATTGTTTTGAGGTGATAAACTCATCTCATTTTATGTTTTCCACATGATAGTCTCACTGTATTCAGTGTGTCTTACAAATTGGGGCCAAAACCAACAAAATTCTAACAGAAAAACCTTTTCAAAGTGGCATCAATTTTACACATTTTGTGTGTATAAAAAGCTGATTTAGCCAGTGAGTCGTTCCAAGTTCATTGTTTAAGCAGACATGAACACTCAACGTCAATTAACGGACAAGAACTTCCACATTGTCATAGCACGCCTTTGAGTCAGTCAGGTGTTGCAGGTGAACTTTGTGAGTCTCAAAGTACCATCAACAGATTGGACTCAAGACTTCTGACAGAGTTTGTGACGGATCCAGGAGAGGAGCCCTACCAGTAAGACCACAACCATGACCAGAAGACCATGACCAGTATGACCAGTAGAACATGACCAGTAAACCATGATCAGTATGAACAGTATGACCATGACCAGTATGACCAGTATGACCAGTAGAACATGACCAGCAAACCATGATCAGTATGACAAGTATGACCAGTAGACCATGACCAGTATGACCAGGATGACCATGACCAGTAGACTATGACCAGTATGACCATGACCAGTAGTATGACCATGGTTTAGCACAAGGGTGTCCAAATCCAGTACTCGAGGGCCAGCCTTCAGCTGGTTTTCCAGAATTCATGTCTTATCTGCTGTTGATTACCTGGACCAGGTGTGTTTAGGCAATAAGGAACTTCAATGGCAGATTGGTTGGAAAACATGTAGAACACAGGTTTTCTAGGCCTGGATTTGAACCTGGTTTAGCAAACGCCACACAGCTGTAGGCCCGTTGACCAGATGTGAGGGGTACTAGGGTTTCCAGACAAACCATTCAACTCCAACATTTTGACTTGAATGCTAGACGACCGCAAGAGACACAAGACCAAGTGACTTTGACAACACGGCAATAGTCTACCGCCCTGTTCAATGATGAGTATCAGTGTCGCTAGAGAAGGCAAGGTCATCAACACGCTGAGGTCAACGTGGTCTCATGGGTTCACTTTGGTGGAGAAAGGGACAACAGTCTGGGAAGGCATCACCAGTCAGAGAAAAACTGATCTGGTTATTGTAGACGGTCCAGTCACTGCACGATCTTACCTCTGAGACATCACAGAACCCATTATTATCCCCCAATTCCACCCCTAACTTTCTGTTCACGGACAGTAATGCTCCACCACATGGTTCCAGAACTGTCACAGCTGGACTTAAGGAAGTGGGAGTGCCTCATATGGTATAGCTAACAATGACCCCTGACCTGAACCCCATGAGCTGGTCTGGGACCGGCTGAAGCAGAGACTGGATGATCAGACCTCTTATTAACCTGACAGAACTCCATGTAGCACTTGTGAAAGAGTGGAAGGCATTGCTTCAGAACAACATAATGAGGCATGTGAGAAGCATGAGATGTTGCTGTCAAGCTGTCACTGCAGAAAATGGTGGAAATACCCACTATTGACGTGGTGAATTTTTGTTTTTGTCTTAATTTTGGTAACAATATCCCCAACCTATTTTGAGTAGAGTATTTTCTTTTGTTTGAGGTCAAGACATGGTCAATGAAGCATAACGTGGTGCATGTTTTTTTTCAGGAAAATCTTATCTTACATGAACTTTTCTGTACTTGCTGAGACAGAATTTTACATTTAAGTCACATTTAAGTTAAGTCACAGTGCTTTGACAGACTCCAGATTCATGTGGTTTACCTAGATGTAGCAGCCATCTCAAATAAAGAAATTAGGCACTTGAAGATCCACAGATGTGTCCTTTGACAGGATGGAGCCAGTTGCTCACAAAGAAACTCTGTGTTTCAGATATTGATGAATGTAGCACCATTCCTGGAGTGTGTGACGGAGGAGAGTGCACCAACACCGCTGGCAGCTACGTCTGCACTTGTCCGCGAGGCTACATCTCCAGCACAGACGGCTCCAGATGTGTCGGTGAGTCACACGGTTCTTAGCATCTGAGAGGTTCACATCTGGCTGATAACTTCCTCCATTCAGCACCGCTTCCTGCGCGCGCTGCTCTGGTGACTGGAGCCGGCCTGCAGACCTGTGGTCAATATGTGCACATTTGCACGGGCTGTTTAGCTTTGACGGTATTAATGTGCTTCGCTGTAACCGCTCCTCTGACTCATACGAGGCGCATACCTCTCTGACATGACTCATAAACCTTACCGGGTGTTAATGTGTTCCTGCAGTCCTACCTCTAGTGGCAGCTTCACCGAAACACAGTTGCAATAATAGTGGAGGATAAATCTGCATGTTTTTCACTATTTTAAATACAACATTGCACTTTAAGGCTGGTTTCTGTATTTCCACATCTGGGCAACATGACTGGGTCTTCTGGGATTTGAGTTGAAGCCCATGCATACATATGGAAGCCCAGTCAAGGCAATACCTGGAGAGTTTTTTTCTTTTTTGGTAAAGCTTTTCTGAAAAGAAAGAAAAGCAAAAGCTGTTTATTTATTTATTGTGCATACAGATTGGTTCGTTAAGCAAAGAAGCATCAGAATTTGAAGCTTTTGTTGCATTTTGATGGCATAAATTGAAACATCCCGCTCATGACTCAACCCAAAAATTTGCATCTGTATGTTGTTGAGCATTCTTCCCTTTTCCAGTGTTTTCCTTTTCTGTGCGCTGAAGCGGGTTTCTTTCACCTCCTTTTTCTCCAAAACCGCTCAGTTGTTTCACTGTCTCTATATATCACATGTCAAAGTCAAGGCCCGGGGGCCGGATCTGGCCCTCCAGATCATTTTATTTTCTTGTTATTAATGGCCTGATTTTATCTAGTGCTCATTTCTAACTTGTATAATTTTGAGAAAATATATTTTTATGGAGAGTAAAATATTGAAAATTATTTAAGGTTTACGTTAATTTATTCTTGAATAATATTTCAACTTTTTTATTATTCATATTCATGTTAAAAAGTTACAGTTTTAAAGTTTAAAGAATTGGCATTATGCTAGCTCTTTTGAACATTTTTGGCATTTACTAAGATCGTTTAGGCTCTTTTGGAGTTTAGCTAATATTTCAGATACATGCTAGCTGTTTTGGCTTATTAAGACTTTTGTAAAGTTTTTTAGGCAATTTTTAAGTTTAGCTATTTTTTCAGCTACATGCTAGCTGTTTTGGCTAACCTAGTTTTTTTTAAAAGTTTTTTAGGCTAGTTTGGCTTTTAGCTAATATTTTACCTGGCTATCAGCTTCAGCATTTTCAGCTATTAGCTTCAGTGATTTCAGCTACCATCTTCAGCGGCCAAATTCAGCTTACAGCATTCACAATAGCATTATCGCAGGTCATACTATATATCTAGTTCATAATTATGCTAAAAAGTTATGGCTTTAAACTTTTAATAATTTAGTTTTAGAGTATTAAATACAGGTTTATCCTGTTCAGCCTGCGACCTAAGATGCATTTCGGATTTTGGCCCCCTGCACGGTTGAGTTTGACACCCCTGCTATACATTATTCAACAAAAGCTCAAGATATTCTGAATATTTGCTATTTTTTTATGATCTAACATCTGGATCTTGCCTATTCTTTGTACATGATTTGCTTTCGTGCAGTCAACCAAAGAGAAGTATAAAAAAAGGAAACAAACATAATATCCTAGCAGGTTGTTTTATGTACTTGTATTCAAAAAGGCGAAGAGGATTGACAGTTTGAGTCCAGACAGTCCAAACAAGTAATCCACAGTCTCCAACAATGAAACCTGGATTTTAAAAAGAAGACTCAGCCTAAACAGTTTTGTTTTTGAGTCTCTGTCTTGTTTGACCTCTGCAGCTTTGGAGGTCTGAACATCCTGCAAACAAGTCTGTTCTGGTTTGGACGCTTCCTCTGTGTGGCCTAAATAAAAAAAAAAAATTCTGTCCGGGTAGTCTGTAAAAACACCACAGCAAATGAAAGCATATATTTGTGTCAGAGAGCAACACGACACACCAACCCGCAATCTGCATCCAATTTCAGACATTATCTTCTTCACTCCCTCTCTTTCATTGTCCTCTGGGATGTTCATGCTGGATTTGTGTGTGAACGTCAACCAGCACAGAGGTTTGCTCTGAAATGTCTGCACATTTCACTGTGTGAGCTCTCAGGCTCAGAGCGGGCCTCATGTTCTAGTTGGCAAGAGCAGCTGCACATGTTCCTGATTAACTCCAGACTGCCGGCTCATTATGGACTTAATCGACTTGTCTTCCCCTCCCTTTCGCTTTACTTCTTCTCTCGAGTAGCATTTCTAAATCTTTCACATACTGCTTTCTAAAAAAGATGTTCTACTCCTATGCCAAATAGTGAGCCTTTTCCCACTGTGAATAGTAGATTTTTCTAACTGTAATTACTGAGGAGTGAGAGGTCTTTCTTTTTGTCCACTCTTCACTCAGAGGCTAGTTCGACTGTTTTTAGGAAAAATCAAATTCAGACACTTTTTCGAACCTAATTTTGATTCGGTTTCTTAAAATAATTTACTTAAATCAGTGGTGGACTTAGCATTTTGGGGCCCCGGGCAAACAATAACATGGGGCCCTCTGCAGTGTTTGCATTATTATTATTATTATTATTTTATATCCTTACGTAAACAGCGAATAACTTAATTATTTATCTTAATGAATGAGATGCTTGAACCATTACTGGTTCACTTTTAGACGGCATCAATGTCAAGAATCCAAATGTTTTTATAGGCATTTAAGAACTGAAATCACACTTAAATGTTAAATTAAGTTTAAATACATTATTTTACTTGGAAAAATCATAAAATGTAACCACTCAGGAGGGTGAAACACTTCCAAATGATCATTCTTATGCCATTTTAGTGATTTTTTATGACAGAATTAAATAATAATGGGTGTAAAATATATTAATCTTGGGGCTTTAGAGTGTTGGAGGCCCCAGGTGATCACCTACTTTTGTCTTTGTGATTCGGCCCTGACTTAAACTGACTTAAACCACAGATGAAGTTTATCGAGTGATCCTAACCTGCTAACCTCTGTGCTACAGATCAGCGCGTGGGCACCTGCTTCTCCGCTCTGGCCAATGGTCGCTGTGCCGCAGAGCTGAACGGCCAGTACACCAAAATGCAGTGCTGCTGCGAAACAGGACGCTGCTGGGCTTTGGGGCAGATTCCAGAAATGTGTCCCGTCCGGGGCTCTGGTACGTTCGGGTAAACCCACTACACATTTTAGGTGTTTACATACTAAACATTTTGTTTGCTGATACTTGTATTGATTTAAAATATTGACAGGAGGATATTTAATTATTTATGTATGAGCCTCCTTCAATTTTGCTTTCTATCTAAACCTCCAGCCACTAGTTGGCAGCAGAGCAGAACTACACCGCAACCAAAACAACAAGATCTGGCTGAGCCAGCTTGTTTTAAATCTTCAGTCATTAAATAAAAATAATTTTACAACTTTATGACAATAAAAAATGAAACAATATTCAAGTAGAGTTTTGTTTTCCTAAGTTTTACTTTTAAAAAGAAAAAGTAAAATATTTCTGGTACAGCCTTGGGATATATCGCGATAAGTATCGTATCGTCTGACTCTCGTCAGTACACTATTATATACCCTAAACATCAAATATTTATGTGTCAGTTTATTGCTTATTAACCTGTTTGGGGCGATTTTACATTTTAAAATATAACAATAAAATTTAAATATTACAAATAAGATGCTTGATTTTTTTTTTCCCACAAACCAAGCTATAGTTACTTTTGTTAGCAACATCTTGACTTTCATTAGTTTACGAGTATTTAGTTTAGATTGAAGGGTTAAAGACACATGCAAAAACACTAACAGTTTTTGTTGACTCACAACTCACAACAATTACCTGCTCTCTGTTGTCTTTGTCCTCCAGATGAGTACAGGCGCCTTTGCATCGTTGGTGTTCCCCAAATACACGGCATCCCTCACAGCTTCCCCAATGGATATTTCCCTAGCAACAATGGTAACCATGGATTCAAGTTCCCCAGTATTACAAACGGGAACGGAAATGGCAACGGCAACGGTAATGGTCACGGCAATGGGGGTAACGGAGGAGGAGGGAGCTTTGGCGGCAATGGTGGAAGCTACGGAGGCAATGGAGGGTCAACTTACCAACACATAGGTGAGTCCATAGGAAGGAATGAGTTTGTTAGGAAACATTTGAGGTTTTTTTTTTATTAAAAATATATATAATAATATATAAACATACATATATGTATATATATATATATATATATATATATATATATATATATATATATATATATATATATATATGTACATACATATATATATATGTATATACATACATATATATATATATATTTTCAAATAATGACATTTTTTTCTTAAAACTTGAAAACATTTTTTTTTCCAATTTAAGAAATTTTGATTCTAACACAATCTAGGACATTTTGATCTCAAAAACAGTTACTTTTGTCCGCAATATGGGGGCACAAAAAAAATCACTCCATAATTTAGGAACAACTCCATGTTGCTTAAGTACCTAAGTGGGTAAATATTTATGTATTATAACACCTTTCTCTGATTAAAATCAGTGTTTTTTCACAATAGTAAAAGGAACTTTAAAACCAAAAACAGAAACAGGAAACAAGAACAATCATCCCATTCATAGGTCAAGCTAAAACAAAGATTTAGTCACAGTAAAAGTTTAAAATCAACAAAAAGCTTTTGTGAATAAAAACCTGTTTCCTTCTATATTTCTTAATGACAAACGGAAGGCACTTGGAAGGAGCAACACTAGTTTTTCAAAGGACAAAACGAAGAGGAAGGCGTTAAAAGTTCAACAGTGTATTCAGGCTCCCAAAAACAAGGAGTAACATTTTAAAATCACATCTAAATGTAACTTTTTGCTCTGTTTTAAAGGCGCCGTCTCCCTGAACGAAACCATCGATGTGTGCAAACATCTAACAAACCTGTGCTTGAACGGACGCTGCATACCGACTGCTTCAAGCTACCGCTGCGAGTGCAACATGGGCTACAAGCAGGACATCCGACGGGAGTGTATCGGTAAGGACACAGCATCCACATATAGAGGATCCTCAGGCGTTCGCCCCAGCAGAGACAGGACTGTTGCACTGTGCTGCCATCTTCTGCCAGTTTGAGGAATCTGATTCTATGGTTCTTTTTACCTGATGTAGAAATCCTCATGTTCTCAATTGTCTTCTATGGTCAGATGTGGATGAATGCCTGAATAATCCATGCATCAATGGAGACTGTGTCAACACTCCTGGATCATACCACTGCAAATGCCATGAGGGATACCAGGGAACTCCAACCAAGCAAGCGTGTATCGGTAAGTCTGACCAGAGAAAAGGGATTTTAGAATAATATAAAGAAGAAATAAAAGGAAAAATATTTGTTTTCAGACATCGATGAGTGTATCGTGAACGGAGTGATGTGCCGCAATGGCCGCTGCGTCAACACAGAGGGCAGCTTTCAGTGCATCTGCAACGCTGGCTTTGAGCTCACCTCCGACGGAAAGAACTGCATCGGTGAGGAGCAACAGCAGACACAACCACAAACAGACCGCCGCCTTCATGAAACTCACCTTCTGACTCGATCCCACCAGATCACGACGAGTGCGCCACCACCAACATGTGTCTGAACGGCATGTGCATCAACGAGGACGGCAGCTTTAAATGCATCTGCAAGCCGGGATTTACTTTAGCACCTAACGGACGCTACTGCACCGGTACGACTTCTTACTTTACATCAAAATAATGACTGTTTGGGATCTTGAAGAGTGGATTTGGTGTTAAATATATGTCTGTAAGTACAGACAAACTGGGCGTTCAAGAACACATTTAGCTTACGGTGTTCACACTGGACAAGCAGGGAGGGGCTTCTTCCTTTTCTACTTTTATTTGTCATCGTTTACTAGAGTTAAAACAGGGTTGGTGAGAAACTTCAAAGCGGTGTAAATCACCATCCATGTGTTACTACAAAAAATCAGAATATCCTGATTGAATTTTAAGTAACCAGTAATCAAAAAATGTTTAATAAAAAGAAGAAAAAGTAACAAGTAGAGCTAAACGCAGGGCGTTTTTCACTCTGACGTTTTTTGAAGAGCACATAAGCATGGCTGACTGTGTCAACAGCTAGTTGGCTTTGGATAATGTTGTGTGTAAATTCTGTCAGATCAAAATTAAATCAGTAGGGAAGACAGAAAATTTGCTAAATCACATCATACGGTTCCATCCGGAGGAGGCAGAAAGTGTTCAACAAATTCTACTGCAACCACTTCCAACACTCATAAAAATATACTGGATATCCTAAAGAAACTTATACCGTCGTCGGAAAAGCTAAGCGACTAAAGAAGCCAGTCAGAGCTTTTATAGCAAAGGACTTGAGACCGTTGAACATTCGTCACTTTTTCACTGAGATGATCAACCCAGCACGATATACTGAGACCAGAGCTCAAGTCAAGGCAGCACTTGTGAACGCCTACAGGATAACGTTAACATGTGACCCTTTGACCTCATAATAAGACTTCACAATAACTGCTCATTCAATAACCGAAGGCTGGCAGCTAAAATCTCATGTCGTCCAAACTCAGATAATGACTGGAAGCTGCTTTGATAATCACTTCATAATAAATTCAAGGCCTCCTGAATCTTAATAAAATGGAATCATGAGTTGCCTCTAGATTCCCACCCTTAATCCCGATTTATCAGTTTGACCTGATTTAAAGGATAAAGTTGAAGGGTGACTCCACCTTCAGGCCAGATTTAAAAAATGCAAGACTGAGCGGGGGAGGGGACTAGTGCTGCCATAAACGATTATTTTAGTAGTCGACTAATTGGGTCATGGGCGAAATGGGTGTAAAGCACACATCTTAACCATCATTAGCTTTAAAATAACTAAAAACTAGATATTTAGCATTACCTGTGATAATGCTAGTGTGAATGCTGTAAGCTGAATTTAGCTGCTGAAGATGCAAAAATTGATAGCTAAAAACAGTGAAGTTGATAGCTAAAATCACTAAAGCTAATAGCTGAAAACGCTGAAACTGATTTCCAGCTTAAATTTTAGTTAAAATGAAAAAAATGCTAATTTAGCCAAAACAGCTAGCATGTAGTTGAAATATTGGCTAAACTCCAAAATAGCCTAAAAAAACAGAAAAATTCTCAATTAGCCAAAATAGCTAGCATTAGCTGAAATATTAGCTAAACTCCAAAATAGCCTAAAAAAACCTCAATAATTGTCCAAAAATCTAGCAGCCATCATAACTTTCCACTCTACTACATTCTGACTCCATATAATATAAAGTAACGTCTTATCGACTATTTAATTAGTTGTTGACTATTTTGATAGTCTATTAAAAAAATTAGGAATTTGATAAGAAAAAAGATCCTAAAAATAATAATAATCATACTGGAAACTTGGCCTTTGGTCCACCCGTTCCTGGGACATGTGAGACTTTACAAATGGACCCATGACACTCAGAAAAATGCAACATACTGAAAATCATGCGAATACTTGTGCTCAGGTGAAAACCCCCCGCTAATATCTTCTTTTACGTCAGACATCGATGAGTGTCAGACTCCTGGGATCTGCATGAACGGCCGCTGCATCAACTCTGAAGGCTCCTTCCGGTGCGAGTGCCCCCCCGGCCTGGCTGTGGACGTGGATGGACGCGTGTGCGTGGACACGCACATGAGGACGACTTGCTACGGCGCCATAAAGATGGGCACGTGTTCTCGACCCTTCCCGGGCGCAGTCACCAAGTCTGAGTGCTGCTGCGCCAGTCCAGAACACGGGTTTGGACAGCCCTGCCAGCCCTGCCCGTCCAGAAACTCAGGTAGCGTCTCCATTCACACCTTTGTCCATCACTTTTTTTTGAGAAGAAAAAGGAAACCAAGGAATTTGTTTGTTTTTATAGCTGAGTTCAAGGCTGTGTGCAGCAGTGGGATCGGCATCACGACTGATGGTAGAGGTGAGGTCACAGAAACACGAATTACACTTCAGTCAAAATGAGAAATAATCACTTATTTTTTTCTAATTTTTCTCAGACATTAATGAGTGCGCCTTGGATCCAGACATTTGCCAGAACGGTATTTGTGAGAATCTGATAGGAAGCTATCGCTGCATCTGTAACATTGGCTATGAGTCGGACACCAGTGGAAAGAACTGCTTTGGTGAGCGCACGCTTCATTTCTAGATTTCAGCAATAATTTTATGCGATTTCTTTATGTGTTTCACATTGTAAGAAAAGCAACACCAAAGTAAAAGCTGCAGACAAAAGTTCTGCAAGAAATGTATATCAAAAAATATAATTATTTATTTCTAATCACTTAATCTGAACCCTAAAGCAGAGAGAAATTTTAAGTATACAAAATACTAAACCATAGTAAATGTTATCTTTCATGTGTTTGAATTATTTAACAGTCATTCAAAAGGGAGTAACCCACATGTGTCAAAGTCAATGCCTGAGGGCCAGATCTGGCCCTCCGGGTAATTCTATCCGGCCCTCTAGATCATTTTATTTTATTGTTATTAATGGCCAGATGTTATCTTGCGCTTATTTCTAACTTGTATAATTTTTACAAAATATATTTTTATGGAGAGTAAAATATTGAAATTTACTTAAGGTTTAAGTTGATTTATTCTGGAAGAAAATTCCTGCCTTTTTATTCATTTATTTTATAAATTGACATTATTCTGGCTTTTTGGATCATTTTGGCCTATACTAACATTTTTTTTGCCTGTTTTGGAGTTTGGTCATTATTTCAGCTACATGCTAGCTGTTTTTGCTAATTTAGCCTTTTTTCACTTTTTTAGGCTATTTTTGAGTTTAGCAAATATTTCAGCTAAATGCTCGCTATTTTGGCTAATGTGGTTTTTTCAGTTTTTTATACTGTTTTGGACTTAAGCTAATATTTCAGCTGTCTGCTATCTATTTTCACTAATTTAGTCTTTTTTGGGCTGTTTTGGAGTTTAGCTTATATTCCAGCTACATGCTAGTTGTTTTCCCTAATTTAGGTTTTTTTCAGATTTTAAGGCTATTTTGACGTTTTGCTATTTTTTTCAGCTACACACTAGCTG
>NC_050515.1:7600573-7624523 GCF_002922805.2 Oryzias melastigma
ATTTTCAGCTATCAGCTTCAGAGTTTTTAGCTATAAATTTCAGCATCTTCAGCTATCAGCACTAGCAGCTTCAGCATCTTCAGCTTACAGGATTCACACTAGCATTATCACAGGTAATGCTATATATCTAGTTCATAAAAAAAAGTTACAGTTTTAAAAATATAGTTTTAGAGTGTTCAGTAAATGTTTGTCCTGTTCAGCCCGTGACCTAAAGTGTGTTTTGGATTTTGACACCCTTGGAATAATAATAAAAAAAGAACATTTGTTCATATATTAAACTGCACAAAATCCCATGGTAATTTTCGGTTGCAGAGACACACTTTGATGCATGAATACCCCTAAAATCAGTGTAAATGTTAACGATAAATTCTTACTGTGTTTTCTGCAAAAGATTTAGAAAATTACACAAATTACAAACATTTTCTTCTTGTGTATAAAGAAACAAAATCAGATAAAAAAAAAACGTTTTGCCATTTTATCTCATTTTCGTTTGTATCATTTTTATTTTATTACATTTTTTGAATAATTTACAGATTATTGGCTGCTCAGAAGTATCTAAATAAATCAGTGATGATGGGGGATCTGTTTCCGTCTTTCCTGCAGACATCAACGAGTGTCTGGTGAACCGACTGCTCTGCGACAACGGTCTGTGCAGAAACACTCCGGGCTCCTACACCTGCACCTGTCCTAAAGGATACGTCTTCAAACCCGACTCAGAGACCTGTGAAGGTGAGCGCTGTCACACCTGGAGTTTATCTTTGGATCCCTTTTGCCACATGTTGCGTTTGATGTCAAACGTAGAGCTTGTTCGGAGAGCTCAGCTGACACGGGTCTGTGTTTGATTATTTCATCAGATATCAACGAGTGCGAGTCAAATCCATGCGTCAACGGAGCGTGCCGCAACGTGGCAGGATCCTTCCACTGCGAGTGCGCCCACGGCAGCAAGCTGGACCCCACCAACACCATCTGTGTGGGTAAGTCATCTGGACTAATGGGATCAAGTGATGCAGACTAAGCAAAAAAAATGTTTTTATGATCACATTTTTTAGAATTCTTAGGATTATTACAATCTAATTCACTCTGAAGAGGGTGTTTGTTCTTCTCTGTTTATTTTATTGTTGTCACAATAAGGGACCAACAGACTACTATTGGTAATCTGTCAGCTTCAGGATTCATTTTAAGATTCCACTTCCAGTTTGTAAATGTCTTAATGGATCAGGATATTTATCAGATTTCCTCCTGAGCTTTCAGATCCTCAGGTGCTGCTCTCTCTTAAGGTCGTGTCACACAAACACTATGTACATTTTCTACATTTACCATGTACGTGTTCCATGTCCATCATTCGTCGATGTGCTCAGACATCCGTCAAATATCTAGGTTAAGTTTTGAGACGTTCAACTTTTTTGTTTTGTTGAGAATTATGCAGATTATTCGTGATTTACGTAGTTTATGCACATAACTTTGTTTTTTTGTGACGTGATTCTTACGTGTTTCTTGCATTCGTCACTTGTTGATGTGCGCTGGTCAACGTGAATTCAGCTTTAAAATGTGTAAAATGTTTGTTCAGTTGAGAGCTACGTCGTATTTTACATAATTTACACATAAAGCTTACACAATTGGGGATGATTTTTGCGAGATGCACATGCGAAGTTGTGGCTTCTTGAATGTGTAACAGAGTTTTCATTCATGTACCACACACTTTTACATCATGGATACGACGCACATATCATGTTAAAATGACACAACTGACACACAAATCACCAATTAATTACACATAAACCACGCAATAATCACGCACAGTTCATGCATGACTCGCGTGTTGTTTGACGGGAGAGAGAAATGTAGAGAAATGGGCCAGAAAGCAGCAACGAGAGAACGGGAAGAAGACAGAAATGATCCACATCAATCAGGTTGTTCACACAGATCAAGACAATACTGCACATTTCATTAAAAACACACACTTTCTAAACATGTTAACCTTAAGTGGTCCTGCCTTGGCATCCACTGATAAACATTGTCTTCTAAATATCATGTAGAACAGATGTGTTGATCGTTCTGTTGTCCGTATAATTTCAACAAAGATATTTAACATTTCTGTATCCTTGTCCTTTAAATTATTATACTTTTTCCTTCCAGCAAAGTATTTATTTAAAATGGATGCAATCATTTATGAGGAGCTGAAAGATACTTAGCTGTACTGCATTAGCCGCTCTGTCAGACATTCAGACTTTTCACTGGTTTGGCTCGTTTCTGTTTAGAGCTCATGACTCAGTGAGAAACAGTTTGGAAAAGTGAAATGTGGTTTTGGATTTGGATGTGGTTACAGAGCAGAGGTGTCTGTCTTCCGCTATGACCGAACTCTTCAAAGGGATGCATAAACAGAGGATTACATGTTATCACTCATGGTTTAACGTGCAACCACAGACAGTTTGATGGCCGCTGAGACAGGAAAAGATGACGTTAGATAGTTTTGTGGCTAAATAAAACTATGTTTGACATCTGGAGCTGCAGTGTAGTGGTGTTGTGATGTTCCCTCTTGGATTTATCACATAAAATACATTGTTTTCTTCTCATTTCCACCAGTCTAGTCTATTTGTGAGTCGGATTTCTGTAACCAAAACTCTGTCTTTAACCGTGATTGCTCTTTGGTTTTGCAGACAGCATGAAGAGTACCTGCTGGCTCACTATACAGGATAACCGCTGCGAGGTCAACATCAACGGCGCCACGCTGAAGTCTGAGTGTTGCTCTACATTGGGAGCAGCCTGGGGAAGCCCCTGTGAGCCCTGTGAAATCGGTCAGTCCACACTCACCAGGTTCAAACAAGAGGTTTAGTACTTTACTTGTAGAATAAGTTATTTATTTTACTAATTCTAAGCAAAGGACTTTTTTTCATTTTTTTGTTCCTGATTGTAGTTCAAAACTAGTGTAACAGGTGGAAATGATTCATTTTATAAAGAGGTTTTTCTCTTCCATCAGATTCTGATTTTTTAGACCTTTTGAAACCTTTTCCTGATTTTTCTTAATCCTTGATATTCAAAAACCAAACTTATAATGTTCTATCTAAATATTTCTGTTTTAAATGTCGAAACTCAACATTTCGTTGGCCCAGAAATTCGATGGAAAAAACATGTTATTTTCAACAACTAGTCAATCTAGAAACACAGAAATCCAGCAAATCAAGTCAAGACATTGACGTGATATTGAATTAAAATATCTTGAATGTATTTTTTTTATTCCCGTGCTACAACTTTTTTGTTTTTTTGTAAATATGTGGCTTGTCTAATCTTTCTCATTTTTTGACCTATATACAAACTATCCACCTCTATTTCTATTTGTAATGCTGCTGAAACACTGGAATTTCCGCTCTATGCGGCAAATAAAAAATGATCTTATCTTCTCTTAAAAACAAGGTTTTAAATCTTTGTCACTTTAAAATAGTGGGCAGTATATGGGGCGATGTTATAACAAAATACAAACAGAGATAACTATCAAACTAAAGATTCAACGGAATTTCTAAAGGACAAATAATTCACTAACACCTGCGGAAAGATAATTAGAATTGATCTTTTATTAATTATCTACTTCTAATTATGTAAAATGAAGACATTTTTTAGTAAGTAGCAGACATATTGATTCAAGGCGTATGGAAATATTTTTAAGGCCGGCGAACAAAACTAGATTCTTGCACCCTATGAAGGACACTGCAGCTCACACGTCCATCCCCATTCAGCTCATGAAAATAATAAGAACTAGAGAAGTTGCATTATCTGCAACAATGGTAGTGTGAATGCTTTTTACTGAAAGTAGTCGCTGAAAATGATGATGCAATTTACTTTGATTACTGAAGGAATTTACTTAAAATACAAAAGCTTTTTAAAAGGTTTTAATAACCCAGCTTTTTGATTTTTTTTAAATAACTATAAAAGAGTGCTGAAGTTGGCCTAAATTTCTGAATAATTTGTAGTAAAATTGCTTTAAAATCCCTAATACATGCCGGTTTTGCAAAAATATTTAGGTTGCTAAAAATTAAGCTGAACTCAAAATTAGCCCAAAAAAACACTCATTAGATGCCAAATTAGTCAAAAAAAAAGCTAGCTCGTTGCTGAAATACTAGCTAAACTTAAAAATTGCCTAAAATTCCTCAGTAAATTAAATTATCTAAATACATTAGCATGTTGCTAAAATATTAGGTTAACTTTGAAGGTTACTATAACATGATAAAACTTATGCTATAAAAACATTTAAAGGCTTGTTGTTAATTTACTTCAAATGATGAATTTTAAGACTTTTTCAATCATTTCCTATTGGGATATTTTTGCTCAATATTTCAAAACCTGTAAAGTTTATGAATACCAAAAATACAAGCAGTAATGTCCTGAATGAGCAGAACGTTCTGAAAGTTTGATCGACTTTTTACATGCTGAAAAACATACAGAAGGAGCAGGAGAATCCCTGTAGTGTATATTGATTTTTCTATATTTTTTATTAAGCATCCACACAATTATACGTGACCCCTTAGTGGACAAATTCAACCTTAAAAATTTAGAGTTCAGCTTCTGAGAGTCAAATTCAGGCAGAAATTCTGGATAAGTTTGGGTGAAGAGATGTATTTTAACATTCCCACAAAAATTATAATCTCAAGGTCATATAAACTCCCTCCTGGACAACATGCTAACAGCATCTTGTTTTTTGCAGATACTGCGTGTTCTCGAGGGTTTGCTCGCATGAAGGGCCTGGTCTGTGAAGGTGACTTTCCTCATAAATGTGCACTTCTTACCTCACCCTGTGATTCTCATTCCATCTTTTAATGGAATGTGTAAATTGTCTCTAGTGTTCCATATTTTACTGGGTTTACATAAAGCAACCCCCTCTGTGTTCTTGTCTGTCCGTCAGACATCGATGAGTGTGAAGTTTTCCCTGGAGTTTGCACGAACGGACGATGTGTGAACACGCAGGGCTCCTTCCTCTGCGAGTGTGCCGAGGGTCTGACCCTGGACAGCACCGGTCGCACGTGTGTTGGTAAGAGAACCGCCGATAAACAGCAAACTTCAGAGAGTAGAAGCAGACATTTATCGGCTCTTTGGTGTTTTTTTTTAGACATGCGCAGTGAGCTGTGCTACAAGAAATGGCATGAAGACGAGTGCGGCGAGCCTTTGCCAGGAAAGTATCGCCTGGACATGTGTTGCTGCACTGTGGGGGCTGCCTGGGGGGTCGATTGTGAGGAATGTCCTAAAGAAGACACACCAGAATTTAAAGCTATTTGTCCTAGAGGGCCTGGCTTTGCTAACAGAGGAGATATCCTGACGGGAAGACCTTTCTACAAAGGTATCCCCGCTCCCTCTGTTCCCCAGAGTGCTTCTATTTGTTCACATTTTAGTGAAGTTGGTCTTTAATTTTTTTTCTTCTTTTCAAGATGTGAACGAGTGTAAGGTGTTCCGCGGGCTGTGCACTCATGGAAATTGCAGAAACACCATCGGCAGCTTCAAATGTCGCTGCAACAGCGGCTTCACCCTCACTGCTGAGGAGAGGAACTGCACAGGTTTGAGCGGGACACTGAGGAAACGTCTTCCTGTCACTCACAGGGAACTTTATAGTGATCGGTCGCCCGGCTGTGTGTTTCAGACATAGACGAATGCCGCATTTCCCCTGACCTGTGCGGCCATGGCACATGCGTCAACACACCTGGAAGCTTTGAGTGCGAGTGCTTTGAGGGATATCAGAGCGGCTTCATGATGATGAAGAACTGCATGGGTAAGTCTGAAGTACTTTTACAGGCAACGATGCATACAAAATGAAAACTTGTTCATTTTTCATACTTTTTTTCCCTTTTTTGATTGTAGATATTGATGAATGCGAGACAAACCCTGCACTGTGTTTTGGAGGAACCTGCCTGAACACTGATGGAAGTTATGAGTGTGAATGTCCTTCTGGTTACCTGCTCAGTAGTGAAGGATCTGTTTGTGAAGGTAAGGCTTCCAACCGCATCCATATGGGCGGATTTACTGTGTGTTTCCTAGTATTTAAAAGACCCACTCTGATAAAATAGTGTAGCTGGAAAGCATGAAGATACTGAGTGACACATGAAAAGCTACGCAGCAAAGAATCGGACAGCAAAAAACATAAAAATAATAACTTAAATGTTATATATCTTTAGCTCCTTCTGTGTTATTGAGAGAATCTGAGCTTCAAAAAACCACATTGTTAGATGACGCAGTAGGCTATTTTGCTAGACTGGTGACTACACTTAAACGGCATAATCATGATTAAAAGACCACTGGGAACGATTTTAAAATGAATCAAAAGATAATCAGAGTGGGTCTTTAAAAAATGTTCATTAATTGAAACAGATGCAAACTTTCTCTTTTGCTGGATCAGATATGAACGAGTGTCAGCTGAGTGACAACTTGTGCAAAAATGGACAGTGTGTCAACATGCCGGGGACCTACCAGTGCTCTTGTGACACCGGTTACCAGGCAACCCCAGACCGACAGGGCTGCGTGGGTAAGTGGAGAGGATTTCTATTGCTACCTATATAAACTTCAGATCTGGAGAGAAAACAAATCTGCCGTCTGTTGTCTTTATCAATGTTGAGATCTCCTCATTTAAATCACTGCAGATATTGACGAGTGCACCATCATGAATGGAGGCTGTGAGACCCACTGTACCAACTCGGAGGGCAGCTATGAGTGTAGCTGCACAGAAGGATACGCTCTGATGCCGGATCTCAGGACGTGTTCAGGTGATGAAACAGCCAATGTGGTTTGTTTAAAGTCAGACCTGCTTTACCACAAACTAAACTCAACCTCTCCGTTCTCCAATTAGATATTGATGAGTGTGAGGAGACTCCAGACATCTGTGATGGAGGCCAGTGCACCAACATCCCCGGTGAATATCGCTGTCTGTGTTTCGATGGATTCATGGCCTCCATGGACATGAGGACCTGCATCGGTAAGACAACTGAAAAAGCTACTTTTGAAACCTGCAATCCCATCCCTCTCTTTCCTTTGACACATTCCTTGATTCATTCTGACTTCTATCCCGACACAGATGTGTTGTTTTTGTTTTTCCTTTTGACATCTGTGGGACTGTTGCTGTCAGACTCAGTTTCAGTCACTGTGATCTCTGCTGCGGCAACGCTCTTATGGAATCCGTCTATTCCTGTCTGTCCAGATGTGAATGAATGCGATTTGAACCCAAACATCTGTCTCCATGGCGACTGTGAGAACACCAAAGGCTCCTTCATCTGCCACTGTCAGCTGGGATACTTTGTCAAAAAAGGATCAACGGGCTGCACAGGTAGAGAAGTGAACTGTTGATCACTGAGGCGGTTCATCCATGCATGCAGTCACTTCAGGTCAATGTTGCTAAAATTAAATGATTAAGGATGCTTGAAATGATTCAAAACACATCTAAGAAAGTATGAGTTTGGAAAACACAACTAAAACACTTAAAAAGATAAATATGTATTAAATGTTTAATCCTAATAACATCAAATGCAGATTTTACCTATGCAAATTTGTTAGATTTTAGATTTCAGCGGGGGCGGAGCTACAGGGGATAAGAGTGGTCAGCTGCCCGCCTCAAAAAAAAATTCCTCCCCAAATTTTTGCATCCATATTAGTATCATAATTGACAAAGACATTTAGAAAACATGTTTTTAAAAATATTGATTGTGTCTATTATTCATCAAGGTAATTTTTTTTTCTCCAAAAATTGAAATATTAAAAAAATAATAATTCTGGTTAGTAATGGATGGACCAGATAGTAACTGGTGTCCATCTGGTTAGTAGCAATAACTTTTTTTTAACTTCAATATTTTTTTACGGAGCCCCTAAGAATTTTTAGAAAAAAAAATGTAGACTTCAATTTATTTTACTTAAATTTTTTTATGGAGCGCCTAAGTATTTTTAGGAAAAAGATTTTTTGTAAACTTCAATTTTTTTTTACGGAGCCTTTAAGTATTTTTTGGAAAATGTTTCTTTTTTTTTTCTTTTTCGAAACTTCAATTTCATTCACAGAGGCACCTAAGTATTTTTAGACCAAAAAAACATTTTTAAATTATTTTGGTTTTTACAGAATTCTTATGCATGTTTACTTCCATTTTTTTTTTTTTTTTTTTCCTTTAATGTCCCTTTAGGGGCTCCGTAGCAAGGCAATAATACGCAGCAGAAACAAAAACTGTTTTTGTTTTTTTAATTTCTTGGGTAGTTAAAGGGTTAGGCATTACAAAAATTACAGAATCAATGTTTTAAATAAACCTACAAAGAAAGGTGTCCAAAGAAATTTGTGTGGTTGTGCAGAAAATTGTGTTCCTACTTTAAGGTTTTTTTGACTGATCAATCTTGTTTGAAGACATCGACGAGTGTGAGATCGGAGCTCATAACTGTGACATGCACGCCGCCTGTTTCAACGTACCTGGAAGCTTCAAATGCCGCTGCCAGGCGGGCTGGGTCGGGGACGGGATCAAGTGTGTGGGTGAGAACAAACTCAAACGTTTCACCTATGATTTCATTTGCAGCCCAGTTGTAATATAAAAAGATAATAAGTAAAATGAATTGAGTTCTGTTGGGGTTGTTTCCCTCCTCCTGCAGACCGAGACGAATGCTCTCTGGAAGACAACAGTTGCCACCACAATGCCGACTGTGTCAACACTCCAGGGTCGTACAGGTGCATGTGCAAAGACGGCTTCAACGGAGATGGCTTTACGTGCTCAGGTTAGATCAGTTTTCTGAACCCGCCTAATTCCTCTCGAGGTTATGGGGTTGCTGGAGCCTATCCTAGCCACCGTTGGGTGAAGGCAGGGTACTACGGAGAGATAGTAGATTAATCTAATTTGTGTGCATAATGCTTGTTTTGTAACTCATAAAATTCAATTATCTGCGTAACTTTATTCTTTATAACTATTCACGTACAAAAATTACAAGAAGCAATTTACACACAACTTAAAATGACAACCGTTTGAAATTAACTACGCACACAAATCTTTAAAAAAACTAGAAGAGTTGCATTATCAGCAATAATGCTGGTGTGAATGCTTTTTGCTGAAAGTAGTTGCTGAAGCATTTTTTTTGGAAAAAGTGACGCAATTCTGAAGGGATTTGCTTTAAACACGCGTGTTCCTCTGCTGCAGACATGGATGAGTGTGCAGACAACGTGAACCTCTGCGAGAACGGCCAGTGTCTGAACGCTCCGGGAGGCTACCGCTGCGAGTGCGAGATGGGCTTCACTCCCACGGAGGACAGCAAAGCCTGTCAAGGTGCATCCTCGCGTTTCCCAGTTTGTCGTCCATTTTGGTTCTCCAACCTAACAGCTTATCTTCTCTGCCACAGACATCGATGAGTGCAATTTCCAGAACATCTGTGTTTTCGGGACTTGCCAGAACCTTCCGGGGATGTTCCGCTGTGTGTGCGATGACGGTTACGAACTGGACCGCAGTGGAGGAAACTGCACTGGTAGGTTTTGTTTATTGTAGCCTAAACTGCAAATAAGCGAGCATCTTCACAGAGTTCTGCGTGTGGGGCGTGTCCTGCAGATATCAACGAGTGTGCCGACCCTGTGAACTGCATCAACGGGATTTGTGTCAACACTCCAGGGAGCTATTTGTGTAACTGTCCAGGAGACTTTGAGCTCAACCCCACTGGTGTGGGCTGTGTGGGTGAGTCCAACTCAGATTTCTTTAACAAGTGTGTAACTGTTAAATGCATCAATAAAAGATCATTTTATCTGAAAAGGTATATTATGACCCTATGAATAATTTAAAAAAATTGTTTAAATTGCTATGATTTTATTGATTTTTCTATAGCCAAACAGGGAAATATGCAAACAAAATATGTTAATAAAATATTTTTTTGGATGATGGTTCCTTTCTACACTTCTACATGTACAAATCCTCATGATAGTAAGAATTAAGACATCTCAGAACGTTCGTGCCTGAAGATGGAGATTCAAATATATCCTACAGGTTAAAGATAGACAAACTCATTTTTCTAATTTCCAGACAACCGTGTTGGAAACTGCTACCTGGACATTCTTCCCCGTGGCGATGGAGGACTGTCCTGCGCCGCAGAGGTCGGCGTCGGTGTGACCCGTGCTTCCTGTTGCTGCGCCAAGGCAGTAGCTTGGGGGAACCCGTGCGAACTCTGCCCGCCTCCCAACTCCAGTACGATTCATTGATTCATTCTATTGTTGTGACATAATACAGCTCCTGTTTGAGAAATGATTTTGTTTGTCTTTAGCCGAATACAAGACTCTGTGCCCAGGAGGGGAGGGGTTTAGACCTAATCCTATTACCGTCATCCTGGAAGGTAAATCAGATGGTTATTTTTTTAATAACAGCTTCTCCACACAAAGATGAAATTTAAAAAGTTTTTCTAAAACCGTTTTTCAGATATTGACGAGTGCCAGGAGCTGCCAGGTCTGTGCCAAGGTGGAAACTGCATCAACACCTTTGGTAGTTTCCAGTGTGAGTGTCCAGCCGGCTACTATCTCAATGAAGACACTCGCATCTGTGAAGGTACCGCCTCTTTTTATTCCAGCGATCACATGTCAGAGCAAACCAACCAGAACCTCTTCTTACTTTATCATCTAACGTGTGTTCTGTGTTTGCAGATATTGATGAATGTGTGACGCACATCGGTATTTGTGGTCCGGGAACTTGCTACAACACTTTTGGAAACTACACCTGTGTCTGTCCGCCTGAATACATGCAGGTCAACGGAGGAAACAACTGTATGGGTGAGTGGTCCAGACCTGATCCACCACAGGGTGTTAAGGCCGTGTCACACTACACAATTTGTGGTGTAGAATTACTCATATTTTACGTAGTTTATTCGGAAATATTACGGAAATCAATTGTGCATGATTTCTATGAGATACATCCGCAAATTTGTGGCTTTCCACGACCATTTCATTTATGTCCAACAGACTTTTCATGATTGTATCACTGATGTGTAACTAGGGCTGGGTTGATAAAATCAATTAGAATCAATTTAAGCTTAATAGATCAATAATCAATTAATAAAAATATAGATCGCTTTAGCAGATAAAGCTAAAGTCTGCTAGCTTGATGCTAACGTTTAATGGGATTTCCCATAGGACGGCTAATGCTAACGCTCAGACGATCTAAACATACTTTGCTGACTAAACGAACATCTTTATATACTCACAGGCATAAACTTTCCAAACTATTTTAAGAAAATGTTTTTAAAGTAACTTTTGTATGGAGCTAAATAGGAGCCAATATTATATGAAATAAATCAATAAAAAGCAGAGTTTCCTTGCTAGAACAGGCTAGATCAGAGTTTTGAACACGCGGTTTGTACACGATAAAACTGCTTTTTACATCCATCTTGGGACAACTTCAGACTATGATAGTACAGATTACTGATCGTAATTATTACAGCTCTAGGAGTCAGTGAATGCACCGGTACTGAAGTTCCCACCCTCATCAATTTTGATTGGTCCTCATGTTAGCCCCACCCCAATGCGCCTCAAGGGGGCCAAAAGTTTTGTAACAGAAACTTTCAGATTTGAAAACGGAAAAAAAAGAGTTGAAAGTGAAAAAAAAGTTTTGAAATTGACATTTTGAGTTTTTAAACCTAAAAAACTGAACATTTGAAGCTGAACATAACTAAGTTTATTTTCGAATAACAAAAAGCTTTGGACATTTATATTTTTTTTTTGGCCAAACACCAATCTTAAAATTTTGTGCTGGCCACCTGCAAGTTTGCCCATTTTTGGCTCGCACACAGCCCGTATCCCCCCATAAGGGCAGCTGTGACTAAAGCTAATATATTTGATTATTTTTAATCAGACTCATAATTGTTTTCTGGTTACGTTGCAGACATGAGGAAGAGTGTCTGCTACCGCAACTTCAACGATACCTGTGAGAACGAGCTCTCCTTCAACATGACCAAGAAGATGTGCTGCTGCGCCTATAACGTGGGGAAAGCTTGGAACAAGCCGTGTGAGGCCTGTCCCACTCCTGCCACCAGTGAGCCTTAAAAAAAAAACAAAAAAAACTCAAACCCACATTTTTAATTCCTGTTAATAACTGCTTTGTCCGGATTCCTCCAGTTGAGTACCAGCTGCTGTGTGGTAACCAGGCTCCTGGCTTCATCATTGACATCCACACTGGCAAACCAATCGGTAATGTTTCCCCAAACAGCCCTTCACTGCCCAGATTGACCCTCTTCTGTGTTCCAATACAACTGATGGTTCTGTTTAGATATCGATGAATGCAGGGAGATCCCAGGAATCTGTGCGAACGGCGTGTGCATCAACCAGATTGGCAGTTTCCGCTGTGAATGCCCAATGGGTTTCAGCTACAACAACATTTTACTGATTTGTGAAGGTAAGTTCAAATCTCCACAAAATGGGATCTTTTTCTTTCAGATTATTTCAGTAGAAAAAGGTGTTGTCATTTAGATACCGATCTACAGCACAATCTAAGATGATTATTGTTCTATAATATTTCTGTAAACGGGAAAATAGTTCAAGTCTGACATTTTACTGTATGTATATTCATGAAAATCTTATATATTTTTGTATGTTAAACATTTTTTACAAAATAATTAAAACCGGCTTTTTTTGCCCTTTAAACCTTATGCTGCTGTTGTGAATACATTTGCCCCATCTGAGATCAATAAATAATCTTTTCTTTTAGAGTTCAGGATTGTGTGCAACTTAGGTAAAATTATAGTTCAAAAAGATAAGATTTCTTACATTAAAACATCCAGGACAGTTTTAGGGAAAAAATTATATAGTCAGGTAAAGGGAACTTTTTATTTTTTGATGTAAAAGTGGGCGATTAAAATGAAAGTTGGGTAATAAGCCACCTAGAAGTAACTTGTTCAATTCTTAGTTTTTACAAACATAAAAGTAACAGTTGCTCCTTTTTTAGCTCACGTTGTTTTTTTCAGTAACCAGGATTTGCAAATGACTCCCATAAAGATTATATTTGTGTTTTCTGTCAGTCTTTTAGTAAATTATACCAACATATGCACAAACCAAAGAAATGCGCATATTTTATAGATGAGGAGAACTTTTACAAGTGGTTCATTCATGGGAGTTAATGCTTCTTTTTGTTTTGACTTATCTTGTGAGTAAATCCAGTGATTTTAGATGCGAAAAGGCCTGTTAGAGCAACGAAGAACCTGCTAGCAGTTCTTTGACTTAACAATTATTGAGCTGTTTCCCTTTCTTCTTTAGATATTGATGAATGCAACAGCGGAGACAACTTGTGCCAGCGCAACGCCAACTGCATCAACATTCCCGGCAGTTACCGCTGCGAGTGCTCTCCAGGATTCAAACTGTCTCCGAGCGGCGCCTGTCTGGGTAAGTCCAGACCTGTCGGCAGGTTTTAGAAAAAGCAGTGTTTAAAGTCTCACTTCATTCACCTTTTGATCCATTTTCAAGCAGGAAGCTGGCGGTCCACCGATTGTAGCACCTTTAGACACTGTTACATATAGAAGCCGAAAACGGCCTGCCCTACTTTTTTTCCTTTTTGATCGTTTATTTGTTATAACGAGAAACGATGTTCGTTTTTTTTGTTATTACGAGATAAAGAACCTCTCTCCCTTTGCTGCACAGAGACGTCAAGACTTTATCTTATTTAAGTCTATTTTTTGTGGTCAACAACAAAAACAGCAGAAGTAAACACTTTCCAAAAAGTTGTTTTTAAGTCATTTTATTTTAATTATTAGTGGATTTTCGCTCTTTAAACATCTCAATTCCATCTCATGCCCCACCCACCTCTCTTTGTTTTCCTAAAACCTCATAGCAAACAGCATGGCAGGGATTCCAGGTAGAAAGATTGACGCGGTGAGCTGACAGGCGGAGCAGGCAGACTTGAAGGCAGAGCAGGCAGACTTGAAGGCAGAGCAGGAAGATTCGAAGGCAGAGCAGGCAGACTTGAAGGCAGAGCAGCCAGACTTGAAGGCAGAGCAGTCAGACTTGAAGGCAGAGCTGGCAGACTTGAAGGCAGAGCTGGCAGACTTGAAGGCAGAGCAGGCAGACTTGAAGGCAGAGCAGGCAGACTTGAAGGCAGAGCAGGCAGACTTAAAGGCAGAGCAGGCAGATTTGAAGGCAGAGCAGGAAGACTTGAAGGCAGAGCAGGCAGACTTGAAGGCAGAGCAGGCAGACTTGAAGGCAGAGCAGGCAGACTTGAAGGCAGAGCAGGGATTTCGGAGCTGAATGTCAGATCAGGACCGGGAATCTGGACATTGGGCTTTGAGGCCGTGAAGAATCTGACAGGGTAAGGCTGGAGAGGCAAGGTATAAGTAGCTGGCAGAACTGGTGAGGCAGATGAGCAATCAGGGCAGCTCAGCAAGGCAGAGAAAGGACTGGCTGAGTGGAGCTCAGGCATAACAACTACAAGCTTTTTTAAGCAGCATTTTGTATGGTCTGCTCCTGAATCACAACAATTTGAATAAACATAAACTCAGAAATACAATTTTAAGCTTCAATCTCTTTATATATGCTTTACATCATCAGAAAAAGGCTAGACATAGAAAAACAAAAATTAGTTTGCTGAAGTGGGTCTTTAGAGATCTAAAATCCTTTTAAATGACCACTTTATTTAAAATTTAATTTGAATTCAAATAAATAAAATGTACAGACTTTAACCAACTTGAGCTTAAACTATTTGTAAGGGGATGGACATTTGTGGGAAAGTTAGTCATTTTTTTAACCATTTTTGAAAGGAGTTGATGTGGTCCATATTGGAAATTAAAACTGAAAGCTTCATTTGCAGGATACACTTATATTTTCTTGCTGTCTTTTTATTTTTTACTACATTTTGAAACTAATAGTTTTGTTATGATTCAAACAAATGCGGATATTTTCATAAATACATTTGGTTGCATTATCTTTCCCTTTTTGCTCTCATTTTGGATCAGAAAGTGTTGTAAGTTTAAGTTTCTTCTTTATATCCACCTCAAAACTGAGATGTGCGACATGGCTCTTCACAATCGAATATTTCGTCTGCAGATCGTAACGAGTGCCAGGAGATTCCTAACGTGTGCAGTCATGGAGAGTGCATCGACACACAGGGCAGCTACCGCTGTCTGTGCCACAATGGCTTCAAGGCCACCGCCGACCAGACCATGTGCATGGGTAGGAACGGAGGACGGGGTTGTAATAACCACCAGTGGAGCATTTTCAGTAGAAAAAAATCGTGTTTTGTTTGTGTTTCAGACATCGACGAGTGTGAGAGGCAGCCGTGTGGAAACGGTACCTGTAAGAACACGGTGGGATCCTACAACTGCCTCTGTTTCCCCGGATTCGAGCTCACTCACAATAATGACTGCATGGGTACGGAGTAATTACTGGACTGCTTCTCAAAAGCCGTTTCCTTTAAAGGCCAACAGCTCGACAAAGGTTTAGGCGTCATATAAGATTGCCCCTTTGTCTTTATTTAAACACGCTGCCCTTTTCTGTTTCGTCATTCCATTTTATTTTTATTTTCCTTTGTTTCACAAACATGTTTGACTCCATCTTTCGCTCTTAAAAATGTTTTAAAGCCAAGACATTTTTTGAACATTGACCTCACAGACATCGACGAGTGCAGCGCCCTCCAAGGCCAAGTGTGCAGGAACGGACAGTGCATCAACGAGCTCGGCTCCTTCCAGTGTCTCTGCCATGAAGGTTATGAAAACACACCTGACGGGAAGAACTGTATCGGTGAGTCACCGAGCCATAAAACTACTTTGCAATGTGGAACATGCGTATTTCAGCATTTTTCCTCCTGCAGACATCAACGAGTGCCTGAGCTTTCCTGGAACATGTTCTCCTGGAACCTGCCAGAACCTGGATGGGTCTTTCAGGTGTATCTGCCCGCCTGGCTATGAGGTGCAGAATGAGCAGTGTATAGGTGAGACAAAGCTCCAATTGAGTGGATGAATTCCAAAGCACACGAAAAAAAAAAAAAAAAAAAAGTCAAACCCAAAACGAACCATTCAGTAACATTCGGAGATGTAGTGTAAGCAAAGACATAGAGCATGGATGTCAAACTCAATCACATAAGGGGCCAAAATCCAAAACACAGCTTAGGTCATGGACCGAACAGGATAAACATTTATTGAACAAACTGAGACTAGATTATTAAAACCGTAACTAATTATGAACTAGATATACAGCATTACCTGCAATAATTGTAGTGTGAATGCTGTAAGCGGAATTTGGTTGCTGAAGATGCTGAAATTAATAGCTAAAAACGCTGAAGCTGATAGCTGAAGATGCTGAAATTATTCACTGAAAACACTGAAGCTGAAAGCTGAAAACACTGAAGCTGATCAGATAAAATATTGACCTAAATATTTATATATATATATCTTATCCAAAACAGCTAGCATGTAGCTTACAAAATAGCTAAATTTCAAAATAGCCTAAAATATTAAAAAAGGCCTAAATAGCCAAAACAGCAAGCATCTAAATATTGACCTAACTCCAAAACAGCTAGCGTGTACCCGAAATATTAGCCAAACTTCAAAATAGCCCGAAAAAATCCTAAATCAGCAAAACAGCTAGCATGTAGCTGAAATATTAAACTCCAACATGGAATAAAAAAATAACAAAAAAAAAGTCTAAATCGGCCAAAACGGCTACCTTGTAGCTGAAATACTAGCTAAAAAGAAAAATGGAGTAAAAAAAATGAAAAGCCTAATTTAGCCAAAACAGCTAGAATGAAGCTGAAATACTAGTTAAACAGCAAAATGGACTAAAAAAATGAAAAAAGCCAAAATTAGCCAAAACAGCTAGCATGTGGCTGAAATATTAAACTCCAACATAGAATAAAAAAATAACAAAAAAAAGTCTAAATCGGCCAAAACGGCTACCTTGTAGCTGAAATACTAGCTAAAAAGAAAAATGGAGTAAAAAAATGAAAGAACTTATTTAGCCAAAACAGCTAGCATGTAGCTGAAATATTAGCTAAACTCCAAAATAGCCTAAAAATCTTAGTAAATTCCAAAATAGTCCAAAAAGCTAGAAAATGCTGATTAGTAAAAACCTCAAACAAAAATATGAACAATATAAAGATAGAAATATTATTCCAGAGTAAATTCACTGAAACCTTAAAGAACTTTCAATATTTTACTCTCCATAAAATGTACATTTTATCGAAATAATACAAGTTAGAAATGAGCGTGAGATAACATCGGGCCATTAATGCCGGATCCGGCCCCCGGGCCTTGACTTTGACACATGTGACATAGAGTTTCTTCATATTCTTTCTCTCCAGACATCAATGAATGTGATGTGGAGCCCAACATCTGCCAGTTTGGCACCTGCACCAACACACCTGGCAGCTTCCAGTGCTCCTGCCAGCCGGGTTTCGTGCTCTCCGATAACAAACGGCGCTGCTACGGTGAGAGAAGCTGCGGGTGTTTGCTTGATTAAACGTGCGATATTGTAACCGCTGACAGAACTGTTTCCCATTTCAGACACCAGAGAGAGCTTCTGCTTCACCAAATTCGAAGGAGGAAAATGCACCGTGCCCAAAGCCTTCAACACCACCAAGGCCAAGTGCTGCTGCAGCAAGATGCCTGGAGAGGGCTGGGGATTCCCCTGCGAACTGTGCCCAAACCAGAACGATGGTGTGCACTCCTGACCCGCTTTCTGTGTACACACACTTATATTTGTTTAATTCTTTGTTATTTTACAGCTGCGTTTAACACGTTGTGTCCATTCGGGCACGGAGCTTTACCGGGACCGGATGACGCTCGCGAGGGTGAGTCTTGGATTGCCGGCACTTTATGCAAGAAGAAGTCAAATTATTTTCAATGAAAAACAAAATGTAAAACTGAATATCTTAATGTAGATATGAACGAGTGTCTGGAAAACCCTGGAATCTGCCAGAATGGGATCTGCATTAACACAGACGGTTCGTTTCGATGCGAATGCCCGTTCGGATACAACCTGGATTTCACTGGAGTCAATTGTGTCGGTAAGGCTTTCGAGTGAAATGCGGAGTTTTAGTGGCTGGAGTGGTAAATAAATATAATAATTAATAAAAATAAAATAATAAATTAATAATTAACAAATTAATTGCAAACATGGAAAAAATTAATCGCGATTAACTGTGGGAATGCTTCAAAGCATTCAATCTAAGGTGATTCTCCTGATCCTTTCCGTACATTTTTTGGCACGTAAAACTCAATCACACTTTCAACGATTTCGGTCATCTTGGTATCAAAACGTTCAGCTCGTTCAGGAAATTACTGCTTGTACTTTTAGTATCATAAACCTTATACTTTTTGAAATATTAAGCAAAATATGACCGAAAAACTTCAATAACTTTTTAAACTTTGAAACTTATGAACTTCTGTACATACTTACAGCTATAGAGAAACTATTCAAACTTTAAGATGTTTAAGAACTACTGGGCTTTTAGGGTAATTTGGAATTTAGCTTTTATTTTAGCAACATGCCAGCTGTTTTTGGCTTTTTCCTATTTTCTTCGGCAAATTTGAAGTTTAGCTAATATTTTAGTATTATGCCAACGGTTATGGCAAAATTAGACATGTTTTCAGTTTTTTTAGGCTAATTTGGAGATTAACTAATATTTTAACATCATGCTCTCCGCTCTAGGGTTGCCTTGACAATGCGCCAAGTAGTCCGCCTTTTGTGAAAAAACGATCAAATCCAAGAAAAATAGCAAGAATAAAGCACTAAAAATTGATTGAATATTTATTTTATTTTATAAGTGACCATGTATAAATGTGATAATGCCGACAGTGTTTTAACGCATGGAAGTCTAAATCGTTCGAGGCAAAGCAAAAGACTGTTTTTTTCTTTGACCATTCACATTCCTACTTTAATCGTTTACTTGTTCCAGAAAGTTTCACCAAAGTGAATCAAACTCTGATGCAAAATCTGCTAAATTAGTTCAAGTATTTCCATGTTTTCTCATCCGACTCATGTCTTTGTTTAGACACGGATGAGTGCTCCATAGGAAACCCATGTGGAAATGGGACCTGCACCAATGTTGTGGGGGGGTTCGAGTGCTCCTGCCAGGAGGGTTTTGAACCAGGACCCATGATGACTTGTGAAGGTCAGCGGTTGACAATCAGTTACTGTCTAGATGACGTGAAATGAGAGTTATTTAAACCTCTGCGTTTCCTTTGTCACTTTGAATTCTTTCCAGATGTCAATGAGTGCTCCCAGAATCCTTTGCTTTGTGCCTTCCGCTGTGTTAACACCTTTGGGTCCTATGAGTGCATGTGTCCTGCTGGATATGTGCTGCGAGACGACCAGCGCATGTGTAGAGGTAAGAAGATTTCTGAATGTCATTGTCCTCTTCCTGCTCTTAACCTTTAACACAAAATCTTTTACATACTGTCACTTTTCAACCATTAACACAATCAACACAATTCCAGCAGAATCAGATACCGGTTCCGCATTCGTTACCTCATCCCAAAGATTGGGGGCCTGTGAATTAATGGGAGCAGCCAGCACCTCAAAAAGCGCCGAGTGGGGGACACCAGAACTGTCAAAAGTAATGCGTAGGGGGCCCGAAACATACGTCCACGTATAATGAGATGGGTGTCAGAATATGTAGGAGGAGCATGTTAACAAAAGGCTGATGGGACAGTAGCAGAGGCTGACATCTACCAACAGTACCGCTCACAAATCAGAGGCAAATTTTCCAATAAGCTTTGCAGATTATATTTCTTAAAAAAATATTTTGTCTAAAAAATGTAGAATGATAATTAAAATACCACTTGGAACAATTTTACATTAGAAAAAAAATATTGTTGGAGTGTAAATAAAAATACTGTGAATGTAAACATTCTTCAAATATTTGCATGTAATCGTCCTTTAATAGACCAGGACGAGTGCTCAGAGGGAATGGATGACTGCGAATCCAAAGGCATGACCTGTAAGAACCTGATCGGTACCTTCATGTGTATCTGCCCGGCTGGGATGCAGCGGCGGCCAGATGGTGAAGGGTGTATGGGTGAGTAAAAACGACTTTCTTTACCTGCATTTGTGCTGTAGTTCCGTCTCCTCATCCCATCATCCTTTGCTCCGAACTCTGGCAGACCTGAACGAATGCCGTGCCAAACCTGGAATCTGCAAGAATGGGCGCTGTATCAACACAGTGGGCAGCTACCGCTGTGAGTGCAATGACGGCTTCGAGCCAAGCTTGACGGGAACTGAATGCATTGGTAAGTTGAAGCACCGTCTCTGCAGAAGAAGCTCCAACAGTGGGAACCAGTCAAACACCCGCCCTCTTTTCCTCTCATTTAGACAACAGGAAAGGCTTCTGCTACACAGAGGTTCTGCGGACCATGTGCCAGCAGTCCTCCACCAACAGAAACAGCGTGACGAAGTCGGAGTGCTGCTGCAACGTGGGTCGAGGCTGGGGTCCACAGTGTGAACTCTGCCCTCTACCGGGCACCGTACAATACAAGAAGATGTGCCCACTCGGACCTGGATACACCACCGATGGTCGAGGTGAGGAAATCAAACAAAAAGGTCGTAATTCAGAATCATCTCTGAAAGATTCTGAGAGACAAATGAAAATGTCTCCGTTTTGACAGACATCAACGAATGCCAGGTGATGCCGGATCTGTGTCGGAACGGCCAGTGCATCAACACCATCGGATCTTTCCGCTGCCACTGTAACATCGGATACAAAGCCGACTTCACGGCAACGTCCTGTGTTGGTACGACTCCGGGGAGTCACATGGGTTGTCTGAATTCACTCACTACTCCATAACCCGATGGGTGGTGGGGGGGTGGGGGTCTAAAACTTGACCGAAAGGCTGAACCAGAAGTGTGAAGTGTTTTTGTCAACCCCCCTCATAAGAGAAGGAAAAAGAATGGAATCTAAAGAAAACCCTGCTTTCATTTTGATTGAAAATAGTGCTGCCACAAACGATTATATTAACATTCGACTAATCACTGATTATTTTTTTCAGATTAGTTGATTTATTGGGTCGTGCACAAAGTAGATGTAAAACAAACATCTTAACCATCATTAGCTTTATACTAACTGAAAACTAAATATATTCACACTAGCATTATCTGCGATAATGCTAGTGTGAATGCTGTAAGCGGAATTTGGCTGCTGAAGATGCTGAAATTGATAGCTGAAAACAATAAAGCTGATAGCCAGCTAAAATATTGGTTAAATGCTAAATTAGCCTAAAAACTAAAAAAGCCTAAGTTAGCCAAAACAGCTAGCATGTAGTTGAAATATTAGCTTAAACTCCAAAACAGCCTAAACTGCAAAAAATCAAAAAATTTCCAAAATAGCTAGCATGCAGCTAAGATATTAGCTTAACTCCAAATTGGCCTTAAAAAAAACAAACAAAAAAGCCTAAATTAGCCAAAACAGCCAGCATGTAGCTGAATTATTAGCTAAACTTCAAATTAGCCCCCAAAAAAGAAACGAAGAAAGCTTAAATCAGCCAAAATAGCTAGCATGTCGCTAAAATATTAGCTTAACTCCAAAAAAAGCCTAAAAACTGAAAAAATCCTACATTGGCCGTAACAGCTAGCATGTAGCTGAAATATTAGCTAAACTCTAAAATACCCTAAAAATCCTGAATAAATGTCAAAATAGTCCAAAAAGCTAGCAAAACTTTCAACTTTACTACATTCTGACTCCATATAATATAAAGTAACGACTAATAGACTTTTAATAAGTTGTCGACAATTTTAATAATCGACTAGTCATTGATTAGCCCTAATTGAAAACAAAATGATACATTTTAAAACTGAACATTTTAGATATTTTATTTCAAAATTGTGACTTTTGCTCTCCTCATACTGCAAATTACACCAATAAGTTGATGTCCCTCGGAGAAAAACTCAAATTAGAGAAATGCTGAGTTAATTTTGTGCGGGAAAACCCACAATAACATTAAAAAAAAGCCAACAAATCTTTCAACACGACATGAACGTAGAATAACTTTCTGGAGGTCAGTGTGTTTATAGTGCACCATCTATGACACATGTGTCATGTGCCCTCCAGGTAATTATATTTTATTGTTATTAATGGCCCAATTCATAATTATGTTAAAAAGTTACATTTTTAACGTTTCAAAAATTGGCATTCTGATAGCTTTTTGGATTATTTTGGCATTTACTAAGACTTTTTAGGCTATTTTGAATTTTAGCTAATATTTCAGCTACATGCTAGCTGTTTTGACTAACCTAAGGTTGTGTCCTCAATGTACAGAGATCTTGGTGAAGATAATATTCTTATAAAATAATTTTAAACTCTGGTATTTTAACCAAAATATAGATCTCAGATCTGTTTTTTTTTTTTTGCTTAATTTCTAATATATATAACTCTTTTACAAAATAATTAAATAAAAAGTAAATGTTGGCTGGCTCTGTGCCTTCAGTCTATCAAACTGCCATGTATTTGAATACAATTACTCGATACCATAACTGGTATCTGATTCATAAGTTTCATTTAAAAAAATTTACAGAAATATATAAAAGTTCCCTGCATATTTGTCCTGTTTTAAACTAGTTTCTAGCATTTTCCATTCCCATTAAACATGGCCGCTAGCATTAGCGAGTTAGCTTTCATACACTTCACATTACAAAATTCCTCACAACAAACGTTTCAACTCGAACTACATTAACCCCTGTTGTCTGTGAAACATTCAGGCACAATGTTTGCTCATTATTTTTTACACTTAGTGATTACTAACCTGTTAGTTGGAACAGAAGAACAGTGCACGTTTTGATATGCTAATAGCATTTGGTAGCATTTTATCAAGAGGATTTGTTCTTCCTCTGGTGCGCCTTCATTCCACTGCGCTGCCACCTAGCGGACAGTTCGGGAATTACAGTAACTCAAAAGAGTTGGAAACGAAACTCTGTAAATAAAAATGACAGTAAGTAAATTAAAGTAAAACTTTTAAACTATTTTCCAATCCTCTACATGATTAAGTTCGACACCCTGCCCTAAAAAGTGCTCAAAGTAGTGAGTGAATTCAAACATTGATGGTTTAAGCCTTAAAATGTAACTTTTGCCTCTTAGCTTCAACCCTTACTTTTTTTTTTTGTTTTTTTTTTTGCCAGATATGGATGAGTGCTCTCTGTCTCCAAAGCCCTGTAACTTCCTGTGTAAAAACACAGAGGGCAGCTACATTTGCTCCTGCCCCAGAGGATACACCCTGCAGCCAGATGGCAAGACATGCAAAGGTAAAGGCGTTCTCCTAAACTGAGAATAAGCTTAATTTAATGGTCAAGTATAGTACTACACATGTTCAATTGTTACTGTGTTTTCTCGTTTCCCCTTAAGATCTGGATGAATGCTCAACCAAGCAGCACAACTGCCAGTTCCTCTGTGTGAACACCATCGGAGGCTTCACCTGCAAGTGTCCTCCAGGCTTTAGTCAGCACCAGACTGCCTGTATCGGTGAGAACAAAAGCCTAAAATACTGAATGTTTAGTGATTTCCCTAATAATAAATATATATATATTTTACTTTACATTGTGGGTTTTTGTGTTCTTTGCAGACAACAATGAGTGTGCGGCCCCCAACGGTGTGTGTGGATCCCGGGCTTCGTGCATAAACACTCCCGGGAGTTTCAACTGTGAATGCTCTAAAGGTTTCTCATTGGACAACACAGGAATAGAGTGCGAAGGTGAGCAAAAGAAACCACTATTATAAGATCTGCTTAGTTTACTTGGAAAAAAAAAGTTATTTTATCTTCTAAAAGGTTTCCGAAGATAAAAGTTGTCTGTCCTCCTTAGATGTGGATGAGTGCAGCAGTAACCATCGCTGCCAGCACGGCTGTCAGAACATGATGGGAGGTTACCGCTGTGGCTGTCCTCAGGGCTACGTCCAGCACTACCAGTGGAACCAGTGTGTGGGTGAGTAACCGACCCTCGAACACGCAGAGGAACATTTATGTCATTGACACTTTAGGTCAGGGGTCTCAAACTCAAATCAGCCGGGGGCCGCTGGAGACAGAATCT
>NC_050515.1:7624630-7625493 GCF_002922805.2 Oryzias melastigma
CGCAGAGGAACATTTATGTCATTGACACTTTAGGTGGTCAAAATCTTCTTTTTTTTTTTGCTACTTTTATAATCTGAAAGCAAAAGAGCAAAAACGATTAAATCATCAGTTATTAGCTTGAATATAATAAAAATTAAATACAAAAGATGTGTATTTTTTTACAATACTGTTAAGAAAACTGTTGCTTTTCACTATTTTAGAGAGCAGTAAAAATACCACATTTACATCAGGACCCAAAAATATTTTCTATAGAGTTGTGCTTAAGTCAAATAAATATTTTTCTTCATAAATTACTGTTTTAAGCATTTTATCTGACATTTTTTCATTTAAAAATAGGTTCTTAATGTGTTTTTATTTCTGAATTCGTTGAGTGCATGTCATGTATGACTGGATATCTCAGGCAAACTGACAATACGATGTTATTCACGATACCGATAGTATCACAATATTGCAATAATCAATATATTACCTTGTTTTGCCCTGAAACCTTTTTTAGAACAGTTTAAAACACAATATATTAATATAATGTCGTTTGCAACAGTAAAATTAAAAATTATTAATACGAACATGTCTTTGTAAGAAGACACACTTTAAGCTACCAAATAAACAAAGCTTCATTTAAGAACTTAAATATAAAATAGTCACCTCGCTTTTTGTAAAATGAATTTGGTCACTGAAAATGCTATTGCTGTTAGAAGAAGATGCTGAAATTAATAGATGAAAACTCTGTAGCTGATAGCCAGCTAAAATATTAGCTAAAAGCTAAATTAGCCTAAAAAAACTGAGGTTAGTCTAAACAGCTAGCATGTAGCTGAAAAATAGCTATAACTTCAAAATATTTAAAAAACTGAAAAATTAGTCTA
>NC_050515.1:7625614-7642487 GCF_002922805.2 Oryzias melastigma
AGAGCAACAATGATGAAATCATCAGTTATTAGCTAGAATATAATAAAAATTAAATACGAAAGATGTGTGTTTTTTCACAATACTGTTAAGAAAACAGCCTAAAAAATCTTAGTAAAATGTCAAAATAGTCCAAAAAGCTAGCAGAATGCCCATTTTTACAACTTTAAACTCTTTTTAACCTAATTATGAATAATAAAAATGCAGGAATATTATTCCAGAATAAATCAACTTAAACCATAAATAACTCTCAATGATTTACTCTCCATAAAAATGTATTTTGTCAAAATTAGACAAGTTAGACATAAGCGCAAGATAACATCGGGTCATTAAAAACAATAAAATAATCTGGAGGGCCGGATCCGGCCCCCGGGCCTTGACACCTGTGGTCTAATGTCTTTGAACTCTTCCCTGTAGATGAAAACGAGTGTCAGTCCGGGACGATCTGTGGCTCCGCCTCCTGCTACAACACTCTGGGCAGCTTCAAGTGCACGTGTCCCTCCGGCTTTGAGTTTGAGCAGAACGCCGGCGGCTGCCAAGACGTGAACGAATGCTCAATGGGTTCAAACCCCTGCATCTACGGATGCTCCAACACCGACGGAGGCTACCAGTGCGGCTGCCCGGGAGGGTTCTTCAGAGCGGGACAGGGGTACGGACAAACTCAGACAGGTCGTACAGCCGCACAGATTCTCTGAGTGTTGACCCCCTCTGCTTTCATCCTACAGTCACTGTATCACCGGCTCAGGTTTCCCAGGCCAGCTCCTGGAGGACGAGGAGGACAGTCTGTCCCCTGAGGCCTGCTATGAGTGTAAAATCAACGGAGGCGGGAAGAATGGAAAACACAAGCGCAGTACGGATGAGAATGATCTCAAGGAGGTAATTCTGTTGTGTAATATTATAGTCACAAATACAAGTCCTACCGCACAATGGGGAGGCATCGGCAGCATCTTTACGATTAGCCGATAATTTTTGGAAAATCGTTCGTGTTCATTCTGCACAATTCTTTACAAATGTATATATTTAAAGTAGGGCTGGGAATCGTTTTAAAAATGTAGCTAATTTTTCGCTAACCTGAAAAAAATTAATCATAATTTTTTTTTTTTTTTTCGTGTTTGCCAGCTACTTATTATCTGAAAATAATCACAATAAGAAATCACAGAGAAAATTTTACATTTAGAATGTTTTTTGACCCTTTAAGGCAGGGGTCCCCACACTACGGCCCACGGGCCGGATTGGGCCCTCCTCCACATTTGACCTGGCCCCCCAAATTGTTGTGGCTAAAATAGAAATTTTTCCAGTTTATTAGCCTAATTTGGCATTTAACTTATTTCAGCTACATGCTAGCTGTTTTGGTTGATTTAGGCTTTTTTCAGTTTTTTGGGCTAATTTGGAGTTTAGCTAATATGTTAGCTTTATGCTAGCTGTTTTGGCTAATTTAGAATGTTTTGAGTTTTTTCGGCTAATTTGGCACTCTGTTAATATTTTAGCTAGCTATCAGCTTCAGTGTTTTTAGCTAATCTATTTTTAGCTTTATCTAATTTTAGCTTTATGCTAGCTGTTTTGACTAAATTAGATCGTGTCCGAATTACCCCCTAATCACTATATAGTGCGTTCGCCATTTTTTTGTGATGTCCGAATCTACTAATTCTAAAAGGAGTGCACTCGAAATTTCCCAAAAGTCTTTGCAAAAAACTAGCATACATCGATGGTATCTAGATTAGCAGATATAGACCACAATGCATTGCAGTCAAACAATGTGAAACAAAAAAATGTGTCTAAATGCAATATTTGAATAAATTATCCACATTTCCACCATCAGAACACAGAGGATTCATAAATAAACGCAGTGAAATATTCGTATTTATTCAGTTTTCTCTTCATAAAATCGATGTTGTCATATCTAGTTTTTAGAAAAACGAAAGAAAAGTAGTGAGCATCGTGTCCGAATTACCTTTAAAATCCACTATATAGTCCCGTACTATGTAGTTTTTTAGTAGTTAGTGGGGGAATTCGGACAAAGCCTTAGACATGTTTCCAGTTTTTTAGGCTAATTTGACATTTAGCTAGTATTTCATCTACATGCTAGCTGTTTTGGCTAATTTAGGATTTTTTCGTTTTTTAGGCTATTTTGAAGTTTAGCTAGTATTTCGGGTATATGCTAGCTGTATTGGGTAATTTGAAGTTTTTTCGGCTAATTTGGCACTCCGCTAATATTTTAGCTAGCTATCAGCTTTAGCACTTTCAGCTATCAGCTTCAGTGTTTTTAGCTAATCTATCACAGGTAATGCTATATATCTAGTTTATTCTGGAATAATATTCCTGCATTTTTATTACTCATAGTTATGTCAAGAAGTTTTGTTTTTAAAATCTAGTTTTAGAGTGTTCATTAAATGTTTATACTGTTTGGCCCACAACCTAAGGTGTGTTTTGGCCCCCGGTGCGGTTGAGTTTGACACCCCTGTTCTGATCAGTGTCAAAGTTCCCTGATCGCCTTGTCTGTCCTCATTGCAGGAGCCGGCGGTCAGCATGGCAAGTGTGGACACGCAGGCCTACCTCCCAATGAACCTCTCTCTGGCCTCGCTGCTCAACAAAGAGCCTCTCCTGGAGCTCCTGCCCGCCCTTCAGCCCCTGGAGCACCACGTCCGCTACGTCATCACCCACGGCAACGCCGACGAACACTTCCGCCTGCTGGAGCGCCGAGACGGGAAGAGTCTGCTCCGGCTCGGCAAGAGGCCGCCCCCTCCGGGGTCTTACCGGCTAGAGATCACCAGCATGCCGCTGTTTGGGCCCCGCAAGCTGCATCAGCTGGAGGATCAGCACGACAGTGACTATCTACGAGGGGAGATAGGAGACGCTCTGCGGATCAAGCTCCACATCCACCTGCACTGAGTCCAGCTCCGGACTGAGAGTTTGAACCGCTGATCGAGTAGCTCCGCCTCCCACGAGACCATCAGACCCATGGGGAGGGGGGGTAATAAGGGCTATGAAAGACTGAGTCGATCAGCCCAACTCTACCACCACTTTTGTTACTGTTCACATTATATTTGTTCTGATTTACTCCCAGCTTCAGTCATTCTCCACGAGAGCCAGAGAGGTTCTTTTGTGCTCGGACCTCCTCATCCAGCCCGTTAGAGGGCGGGATCGCTTCAATCAGGGGTTTTTCATGAAAATACATCTTTGTTTTTGTATCTTAGTGTTGTCGAGATATCTAAAGAACTGGTCCAAGGACTTTACATCCTCTCTGGGATCTTGTGAAACACACTGGGGGGAAAGGTTGGCCCCTCCCACTGTTGAAGAGCATCATTGTAATGTATTTGTTTAAACACGAAGGACTGCAACGTTTTCATCAGGTTCACAGCGTCCATCTCCTCACAGCTGGATGCCAACAAAACCTCAGATGAGAAGACAGCTGAGAAGCTGTGTTCTGTTACCTCAGTTCCTCTCACCAACCATGTGCACCACGCTGTGATGCTGGCTTTAGAACTAAAGGGGGCGCTAGAGTCCCTCGGCAGCCGTCATGTGCAGGGAATAGACCGTTTGTAGAGTAGACTTTAAAGAAGGTAGATCCGGTCATGTCTGGAATCCTCTGAGGGATTGTGTGTGCTCATTTTTCACAAGAGTTTTACTCCGTGTCAGCTATCAGAGGATCACATTCTAAAATCACTTCAGGAGATGAAGCCGACTTTATCTGACTTCTTTAACTTTACTGTAACGTCTGAGGAGCAGCCGTCTCCGCGGTACATGACATGGTAGCTGTAACTACAAGTGGTGCTTTTGTGGAGACACGAAAACATGGAGAGAAATCAGTATCAACCCCATTTGTGTGTGCGTAATTCCTGATTTCTGCGTACGTAATTCCTGATTTCTGCGTGTGTAATTCCTGATTTGTGCGTATCTTTAGATTTGTGTGTGCGTAATTCCTGATATGTGCGTAACTTTGGATTTGTGTGCATAATTTCTGATTTCTGCGTACGTAATTCCTGACTTATGCGTAACTTTGGCTGTGTTTGTGCATAATTCCTGATTTGTGCGTAACTTTGGAATTGTGTGTGCGTAATTCCCGATTTCTGCGTAACTTTGGATTTGTGCGTACGTTTCCCTGATTTCTGCGTGTGCAATTTCCTCATTTGTCCATAACTTTGGAATTGTGTGTGCGTAATTCCCGATTTCTGCGTAACTTTGGATTTGTGTGCGTAATTTCTGATTTCTGCGTAACTTTGGATTTGTGTGCGTAATTTCTGATTTCTGCGTACGTAATTCCTGATTTGTGCGTAACTTTGGATTTGTGCGTACGTTTCCCTGATTTCTGCATGTGCAATTCCTGATTTGTCCATAACTTTGGTTGTGTGTGCGTAATTCCTGATTTGTGTGTAACTTTGGAATTGTGTATGCGTAATTGTTGTTTTGTAGCTCATAATACATTTTGTGCATAAGTACAAAAATTGCTAAATTAAAAAATTAAAAAAACACAAAAAACAATGTACACAACCGCAAATTAAAATTACAACAGCTCGAAACTAATTACACATGAAAATCTTTTAAAATTAGACACACATAACTTGTCACGCACACACAAAACCTCAGTGACGCACGAATCTGTGGAGAGACTCTTTTCACATTTCATAAATTTGTCCGTAAATGATGCGTTTAAATACTGCTAGAATGCTCAGTCATCAGAGTTTTCTAATCAGTTGTTATAATCATAGATTGTGAAAAATATCTGGTAAAATTTGACATTTTCTCAAGCAGATAATTAACATAAAAAGTCTAAACAAGCATTTTATCCCGGCGCCAGCAGAGAGGAAGCAATCAGTTCTGGGAATTTTTTTTTTATTTGTAAATGAATAAATGTTCTTATTTAGACTTTTTTATAATAATTATCGGGAATTTCTATTTAAATAAGTGGGAAAATGTCAAGTTTTGCCGATTATTCTGTTATTCTGATTATTATTATTATTATTATATCCAAGTTCAAAGAAAACTGTGATGACCGAGCAATCTAGGAGTATTTAAACGCGTCACTTATGGAAGAATTTGAGACGTGACGAGTCTCACCACAGATTTGTGTGTAACTCAGGTTTTGTGTCAGCGTAATAAGGGATTTGTGTGTAAATTTGAAAGATTTTCATGTGTAATTAGTTTCAAGCTGTTGTAATTTTAATTTGTGAATTTATTTTGTATTTTTTTAATTTTGTCATTTTTGTACTTATGCACAAAATGTATTATATGAGTTACAAATCAAGAATTTTGCACGCACAAATCGGGGTGATACTCATTTCTCTCCATACAAAAAAGAAATAAAACACACAAACTTCTGTCAGGTCATTTCAACATTCTCTCAATGAAAAGGTGCTAAAAAGAAAACATCTGCTAAACTGTACAAAGAAAGTGCAGTCTTGAATCTGGAGTTGCTTTATTGTTGTGTATGTTTTCTTTTGTCGTCTTAAATACAATATTATGCTTCTTGAGAATGAAATTGTATATTTTTAAATGAAATGTAGATTTCCTTTCCTCTTGTTTCCATTTCCGTTCAGTTTGAAGGTTCTGTGTAGGCGGGAAACCCTCCTGCTGCTCCGTATTCGTCCATCACTGACTCTACTATCCAAAACCAGCAGAAATAAACTTTTTGTTGTGTTTTATCCCTAAAACAAGGAGCAGTTAACCCTTGAAATCATGCTGGTTCCTCTCTGTTCCCCACAATCCATGGATTGTAGATGGAGAAACTTCATGTGCATTGTATCTTTCTTCTTCATTTCTTATTCTTTTGCTGCTTTTTTTTTTTTTTTTTTTTAAGGGACGTGAGCTCACTGTATCCTCGCTTCAGTGTCAAACTTGAATATTGTCACTATCATCTGTCTGTGTTGTGTTCTCAGAAAACAAGGGGCAGGTTATTTTTGTTTGTTTTAGATTTAGACCTGGTGATGTTTAGGTGAAGCTGATGACAATCATCCAGTCACACCCACCAGCTAAGGAGGAAAACCAAAGAGTCTTTTTTGTGTACCATCAGGGCCATGCATTTGGTTTTGTAAACTTCTTCCACTGACATTTGCAGCAATAAATTTTTGTGGGTTAAATTTTTAGATCATTTTGTGTTTTGTTTCAAATGAAAGCCGGACAAAGTACATAGCAGTCCTTTAATTCCACTTCCAGCAGGCCAGTGTGGACTCATCCAAGGAAAAAAAAACATTATTTAATGTGATCACACACAAAACACAGTCTAGCAATTGCTACAATAAGAAGAGACAAAAAGATATCAAAAAAGGGTCCAAACTTGTAGTTAGGAAATAGAAAAATAAAACTTTGTACCTACAGTGACTGTTCAAGTGGTTGTGTCTGAATTCCCCCCCAACTAATAAAAACCTATATAGTGCTCACAACGTGAAAATAGAATCAATATAAACAAAAAATGCGATTTCACCCGAAAATCCCTCCTTTACGGAGTGTTAAAGCCACTTTATAAACAAAAAAAAAAAAAATTAAATCTCGTAAATTTACAAAAAAAGTCTAAAATTACGAATTACTGCTAAATTACGAGAATAGTCGTATATTTATGACTTTAAAAGTCATAGGCTAAATATTTGACTTTTTTTTCGTACATTTACCACCTTTAAAGTCGTAAATTTACGAGATTAAAACTCATAGAATTACAAGAATAAAAGTCGTAAATTTATGAGATTTAAAGTCGTTATTTTACGAGAAAAAAAATGACTTTTTTTTTTGTGGCCCCAATACTCCGTAGTACTCCCAAACCCCCCAACTACTAAAAAGCTATATAGTGCGGGACTATCTAGTGCCCTGGATTTTAAAGGCAATTCGGACACGATTTTCACTCCTTTATTTTTGTTTTTCTAAACGTCGGATATGACGTCAGCGATTTCCCAGCGTGAAAATCGAATCAACACAAGCAAAAAAGAAAAATCAATACAAACATTTAAAGACTTTTACGTGTTCTGATGGTGAAAATGTGGATGGTTTATTCAAAAATTACATTTAAACACATTTTTTGTTCGAGAATTGTTCGACCGCAATGCATTGTGGTCTATATTTGCTAATCTAGGTTGAGTCCGAAATTCCTCCCTTACAACGGAATATTAAAGCCACTTTATAAACAAACATAAAAAAATAATTACGACTTTAAATCTCGTAAATTTGCAAAAAAAAGTCGTAACTGCTAAATTAGGAGAATACAGTCGTATATTTGTGAGTCATAGGCTAAATATATGACTTTTTCTCGTACACTTGTTTTAATCTCGTAAATTTACAAGATGTAAAGTTGTAGATTTCTGAGAGAAAAAAAACTCTTAAATTTATGAGTATAAAAGAAAAACAAGATTAGAAGTCATAAATTTATGAGATTTAAAATAGTTATTTTACGGAAAAAAAAAAAAAAAAACTCGAAACATTACTTTTTTTTTAGTGGCCCTTATATATTTCACGCCGTTTATTCATGCCTCCACAGTTTTGATGGTGAAAATGTGGATGGTTTATTCAAAATGTACATTTAAATTAGGGATGTCCCGATCAGGTTTTTTTGGGCCCGATCCGATTCCGAGTCATTTGATTTTGTGTATCTGCCGATACCGAGTCCCGATCCGATACTTTTATAAGACATAAAAACATGACTAAATTAAACAAACAGATTAGTGTTGTCCCTCATTTATATTTTAATAACCTTCTTTTATCATTAAAAACTTAAATAAAACACTTCTGTGAAGTAGCTTTAATAAACAAGTAAAAATACAGCAAATATAAACTAGGAAAGAAAATACAATTTTCTTGTTATAAAAGTGATAATTAGTCATGTGATAAAGTTTAGTGACTTTAGCTTTAAAATCTTTAGAGCTATTGAACATTTTTGACCAAATGTGATTCCTGTTCTCATTTAAAAATTCTTAAAAATAAATTGTGATTTTGTTTTAGCATAAAATTTGATGAGTGTTCATGAATAGCTGATATCATTATTAGTTTTAGTTTATTAGTTGTATTTATTTAGTTATTTTTAAGGTTATGTGCTTATTTTTTAAGTTCTTAAGACATCACATTTTCAGTTTTATTACCACAGTAGTTAATTTTTTTTAACTGTTATTTCTCTGTCAGATAAATCAAACAGGCATATCAAAGGACAGCTCGGGTCCTAAGGAGTTATATCACGGCGCTAGCATGTAGCAGTTAGCAGCTGCTGTTTAGCCATCTGTCTGCAGCATGAAGAGCTTCACATTAAAAAGAAACAAAAACTCTGTCTCTTTCTGTTAAAATGCCTTTATAGGTTTTTGTTTGTGTTATGACAAACCAATAGAGACACTTGCTGTCAGTTTAAAGCGTTTTTAAAGGAGTTATTGATCCCGGAAGTTAGCTTTCTAGCTAGCTTTGTTAGCTTTTGTTTTGTTAGCCTTATGCTTGACTTGCTGCCGTTTTCTGCTGCGTTTTCTGGTGATGACATTTTGTGATCTTTTCGTGACATGCAGACTTGTAGTGGAGTATTTATCCATAAAGATAAGATGAAATAAAAAGCTCTGATCGTAATGAAAATAAATGAAATATCCGATCCTGATCGGACAAAGGAGTCCGATTCCGATCGAGTCCCCAACCACGTGATCGGCCCCGATTTCCGATCACGTGATCGGATCGGGACATCCCTAATTTAAACACATTCTTTGTTGGACCATAATGCATTTATTCTCTATATTCACTAATTCGCTAGTTTTCCGCAAAGACTTCTGGGAAATTTCAAGTGCACTCGATTTTGGAATTGGTAGATTCGGACAGCACTAGAAAGTTTATACAGTGAGTGGGGGGGGATTCTGACATAATTGTAGTCATAAAGGAATAGATGCTTTATATATGGCTTTATTTTCAGACACATTTACACACCAAAACACACCAAACTTTATAAAAACTACCTGCTTGAGATTTTTGAACGCATTTGAAGCTGCGATGTTCAAGAATCAGAGTCAGGATGAAAGTCTTCATCAGCTCTTTGAACGTTTCGTTAACTTTTTTAATTTTTTTTCTTTAAAGGGGTGTCTGCATGAATGTAAACACCTTCATTTGCCTGTTGTCAAAAAAATAAATCTTCAGTGTTATGAGAAGATACAGTAAAAAAAAATTCACTGGACCAACAAGTTTTTGAAACAAACAAACAAAAAAAAACTACCCTGGAAAAATGAAGTTTTTGGTGATCTATTGTCTTCCATTTGTGATCATTTAGAAGTCGAGATGCTGTGATGTTGGAGCACTTTAACACCCAGTCGGGTTAAGGCAGCTCAAAGTTCTGTTTATGGTTCATCACTGAGCAGGTTGAGCTTCTGGTTGCAAAGGTCTCAAACTCCGGACCTCCAGGGCTGCTTTTTACAAAATCCTGCCTCATCTGCTTCTGATTATGCTACAGGCAGAAAGGCATCGGCAGAATCGCCAAGATTTCATCCCACCACCCAATTTTTTTTTAAAATCATTGGCGTGGTGATCCAAGACGGCGGTAATCATTCATTGAGGACGGCGGCATTATGGAATGGGGCGACAGTTGGGGTATTGTAACTGGACCGCTGGCCGGCAGCAGCTCTGATTGGACGATGGGTCTTCGACTTCTCCAAGATGACCGGTCGTCTATTGGCATGATATGTATCGCGATACATGTGATACGATACGTATCGCGATATATTTCAATACAGTACCAGACAACATTTCACAGTTTTTTTATACTATGACTTAAAAATTATAAGAATTTTAATACATTACGTGATATTTAGTGATAAGAAGATTAACCAACTGCAGTTGTATCTCATAAACAAGTTGCTTTTTGCTCGTTTGGTAATAATTAAGTGTAAAACAAAAGTAAGACTGAACTACATTTTTGTTTTTAAATAATCAAATATCGAATATTTCAAATCGATACAATTATCGTCGAATAAAGTATCGCGATATTTCATTGTATTGATATTTTCTCACTGCTCAATCATAACTCAGGTTCTGAGCCCACATTGTAATTTTATAATTTTACTAATTTTTAAATCTCCCTGATTAAATGAACATCTTTATAAACTCACAGGTATGAATTTGTGGTCTAAAGCACTGTTTTTTTGTTCATACTTTCTTCTTCTGGAATAAGGTGTAATGCTACAGCACGATCGCCACCTAGTGGCCAAACTGAAACGTCCTCCAGGAGAAGCAGAACAATTGTTGGAGCTCCTCAGTTTGAGAATCCATGTAACAGTGTAAGCTATTAACAATCTCATTATTATTTCACTAATACATTTAAAACGTATATAGATTATTAATGTATTTCTAAACAAATGAGTATAAATGCCCAAAACGTGTAAACTTAAAGTTGAATTGAGAGGATTGAAAGACATTTTTAAAAATGGGAATTGAATCAATTCTGGAAATTACTGGCAATTTCCAATGGCAGGTTAATTGGAAAACTTGTAGGAGACTAGCCCTCGAGGCCTGGAGTTTGAGATCTGTGTTATTGAGGTTTCAAATGTTCCTGATTTGCACCAGAACGCTGTGACCTAAACCAAACCAAAAGGTAACAATTCCAGTGGATCGACAAACAAATGTTAAAATCCTCAACAAAACCCAAACAGAAAGTAGGATGTGAGCAAACACTCTCCTTCCCATAACAAACTCTCTACACCAGTGCATAATCAAACTGACCCCTCTCCAGCCCCTCCTTGTGGTCAGTCCAGGATGACGCGGGCATGCGGCTGTAGGGGTCCAGCAGGATCCTGAAGCACCTGACCAGCAGGAAGACCAAGAAGAGCAACAGCAGGCCGACGAAGGCCAAGGCAGTCCGCTGCTCGGTGTCCACCACCACCAAGTTCAGGGGGGCGCTGCTGCTGCCGCCGCCAGGGCCGCCGGGCAGCGAGGAGCTGGATGGAGACAGCAGCAACTCGTAGTCCAGTGTGGCCACATCGTTCATCCTCCACGGGGCCCGAAGGCAGGGCTTACACACCGACTGGAGGGTCGGGGTGCTGGGTGGAGGGGTGGAGAAGGACGGGAAGGTGTTCATCGGGGGGTGTGGTCTTTCAAAGAGATTTATGAGAATCTAAGTGCACACTTCTCAGGACTGCCAACAACTTTGTTGCTGGAAGAAGTGACTAAAATGAGTAACGGCGCTCATTTGTTTGGGGTGGGAGTCGCCTCAGGCCGTTATTTTCCTTATTTATCAGAGGCGCTCCGTCCCATCAGCTCTCATTTTCACTCCTAATCAGAGAAGACAAGCAGTGACACTTTCTGATGTGGAGGCAAACAAACAGCCACTGGTCACCGGCAAGGTCAGCGTGGTCTAAAAGAGAAGACCGTAGACGGGCCGGACTGAGGCGTGTGGAACAGACACAACACTATTACAGTATCTGCTGAGGCCAGCAGGTAGGTGAGAGTGAGGCCGTTTGTCCGCAGCTAATTAGATGTGGAGGTCAGACCATCATCGAGCAGGAAAATTAAACGTAACCTTTGTGCGCGGCGCCTCCTGAAATCCAAACTTAGTGTTTCAACATTGGGTCAAAACTGACGGGAATTCTTCCATAGTTGTGATTTCCGGGTGACGAGCCTCTTGAGGAGGTAGAATTTGTTCAGGAAAAGCGTCGTCTGGAGCTCGAACCATGAAAGGAAATGGCTTTTGTCGAGTTGAATCTGTTCCGGCGGTCCTCAGCAGACGGAGCAGAAGGACATCATCGTCATTCAGATGCTCCTGGTTAGTCTGAGCCAGCAAATAAATCCTAAAAAAAAAAAAAAATACAATTAGAAGATTGCACATGAGATCATTGACACAGTTCTACTTATTAACATGAACTAACTAGCGTTGCTCTACGTTTACATTGTTTCCACTGTGGGCACTAACGAGAAAATAATGTAATTCCCTCTTTCTCCTGCTCCTTTCCGTATGTTTATCGGCAAATAAAAACTCAATCCCACTTTCAAATCTGGTATCAAAATATTCAACTCGTTCAGAACATTTCTGCTTGAATCTTTGGTATTCAGAAACTTTAAAGTTTTTGAAATATTGGGCAAGATTTGCCCCATAGGAAATCATTGAGAAAGTCTTCAAATGTTGTATTTTTAAGTAGTTTAGCAACAAGCCTTTAAATATATTCATGGGCTGTTTTCATATTTTATAGTAGTGGTTTATAGTGGTAATAGTGGTTATATTAGCATTATGCTAGCTTATTTGGGTAACTTGCCATCTGAGGTTTTTAACACTAATTTGGAATTTACGTAATATTTTAGCAACATGCTAACATTTTTGGATAATTTATTTACCGAGGTTTTTATAAACTAATTTAAAGTTTAGCTAATATTTTAGAAACAGGATAACATTTTTGGCAATTTTTTTCTTCATCTTCTGAGGTTATAGGCCAATTTAGAATTTAGCTTCTTTTCTAGCAACAGGCTAACATTTTGGCTAATTTTTTATAGACTAATTTAGAGGTTAGCTTCTATTTTATTGACATGCTAACGTTTTTGGATATTTTTTTTATTTACTGAGGTTTTTATAGACTAATTTAGGATTTAGCTTTTGTTTTAATGACATGCAAACGTTTTTTGGCAATTTTTTTTTATTTACTGAGGGTTTTATAGGCCAATTTAGAATTTAGCGTCTTTTCTAGCAACAGGCTAACATTTTGGCTAATTTATTATTTACTGAGATTTTTATAGACTAATTTAGCTTCTATTTTAATGACATGCTAACGTTTTTGGCAATTTTTTTTTTTATTTACTGAGGGTTTTATAGGCCAACTTAGAATTCTGCTTCTATTTTAGCAACAGGCTAGCATTTTTGGCTAATTAAGTTTACTGAGGAATTTCAGGCTCATATTAAAGCAACAAGCTAGTTTTTTTTAGGCTTATTTGGCATCTAATTAGGTTTTTTGGGCTAATATGGAGTTTTTAAATCATATTCAAGCAACACATTAAATATTCTTGCAAAATATGCATGTATTAGTGATTTTTAAACAATTTTACTACAAATCTTTTCAGAAAATTAGGTCAACTTCAGCGCTCTTTCACAGTTCTTTATTGAAACTTCCAGTCTTTTAGCAAATTTAGCGTTTTGTAATCAGCTTTTGCTTTTAAATCAAATCCCTTTAGCAATTAAAGTAAATTGCATCACCAGTTTTGGCCAAAAGCGTCAGCATCTTCCGCGACTACTTTCAGCAAAAGCCGTCACACTAGCATTATCACAGGTAATTCAACGTTTCTAGTTATTATCTTACAGTGTGTAAGATAATAAGACCATTAGCAACTGTGTAATGACGCTCAATTAGCAGGCCTATTATGGTGTCGTTTTGCCCACATTAACAGTATGATTCTCCACACTGATACCTTTCTACCGCGCCCCTGTTTGACGGGGGGGGCATACGATCCCCTGTTGCGCCCCTTTGGTCGTTTGCTTGCATGATGCAAACAAAGACAAAGTGTGTGGAACTTCATTAATAATCTAAAATCACATCTCCTGCAGCAGACTGGGTTTCAAGTTATGGAGGGAACGTGAGACGAGAACCGTCTCCTCCTGCTCGGCCGTTTGAATAGAGCGGTAATTCGGCCGTTTGTTTGGACAAATATGATGCCGATGGATGTCTAGATATCGCACACCGTGTATGTCTGCTTTTGTGGGTCAAGAGACTTCTTAGAAAAAGATAAAGCGAAACAAAAAACGAGTCAGATGAACATCATGTTTTTGGTGTTTTTAACTCTTTTGTGGCAATTTCTGATGATGGAGGACAAATATAATGAAACTGAAGTTTAAAAACACATTTCCAAGTATTTTAATATTTAAATAATTGTAAATCAGGAGCAGATGAAATACTTTTAAAATCAAAAGATGATTAGTGTGGGGATTTAACGGATGAGTGAGATGCTGCAGTCTGAGGGACGAGTTCAAGCTTCTCTTTTTTTAAATCTGGCGCTCCATTAGCTAATATCTGTTGCATGTTGGCTGGAGCAGGTGGGTGGACAGCAGGATGCTCCACCTGCGTGGGGAGACTCACACTGAGAGTCTTTCATGATCTACATGGTTACCCTAACTGCCTTCTGGCCCATGAGTAGGGCCACGCTTCCTAATCAGTTCCTGCAGGTGTTTCCATCAGACCAACCACTTAAATATCGGAGTTCTTGTTTTCAGTGTTTGGGAAAATTTGGAAAGTACTGAAATCTGAGAGTTAAAACCATCTTTACAATATGAAACTCCTTATTTTTCTTTTTTCCATGGAATTTTCTATTTTATTATTAGCATATTGTTACAAATTAAGTAAAAATTAGGTCATTTAAGTAAATTGTGACTTACAAAAATACTGAAGTTACACCTCCAGAGCGCATGTTTGAATGCTCAGACATTAACTAAAGTTCAATCAGAAGGATTTGTCTCCGAAAAACTGACTTTAGTCCGTTTTATCTGTTAGAGCAGGGATGTCAAACTCAATCACACAAGGCGCCAAAATCCAAAAGGTAATGGCGTAAAACGCTGCAGTTGATAGCTTAAGATGCTGAAGCCAATAGCAGAAAATGCTAAAGATGATAGCTGAAGAAGCTGAAATTCATGTCTTAAAATGCAGAAGTTGATAGCTGAAAATGCTGAAGTTGACAGCTGAAAATGCAGAAGTTGACAGCTGAAAACGCTGAAGTTGACAGCTGAAAATGTTGAAGTTGACAACTGAAAATGTAGAAGTTTACAGCTGAAAATGCTGAAGTTGACAGCTGAAAATGCAGAAGTTTACAGCTGAAAACGCTGAAGTTGACAGCTGAAAATGCAGAAGTTGATAGCTGAAAACGTAGACGTTGACAACTGAAAATGTAGAAGTTTACAGCTGAAAATGTTGAAGTTGACAGCTGAAAATGCAGAAGTTGATAGCTAAAAATGCTAAAGCTAATAGCAGAAAATGCTAAAGATGATGACAGGAAACACTGAAGCCGATAGCCAGCTAAACTCTTAGTTAAATTCCAAATTAGCCTAAAAACTTTAAAAATAAAGTAGATTTGCCAAAACAGCTAGCATGTAGCTGAAATATTATTTAAACTCCAAAATAGCGTAAAAAAAATCAGTAAATGCCTACATAGTCCAAAAAGCTAGCAGAATGCTAATTTTTAAAACTTGAACACTCCAACTTTTTAACATAACTATGAATAATAAAAAGGCAGTAGTATTGTTCCAGAATAAATTAACTTAAATCTTTAATAACTTTAACAATATTTTACTTTCCATAAAAATATATTTTGTGAAAATTATACAAGTTAGAAATGAGCTAAAGATGACATCAGGCCATTAATAACAATAAAATAAAAGGGCCGGATAGAATTACCTAGAGGGCCGGATCTGGCCCGCGGGCCTTGACTTTGACACACATGTTAGAGGTTGAGAGGCCTGAGCCAACAGTCCGGCGGTGCTCTAAACATGTGTGGCGCCAGTGTGAATAAATAATTAGGAAGTGGAGGGGTGAGACAGATTGCTCAGCTTATTTTCCTCCTGGTTAGACCTCACTGCCACCATCACCCTCCATCAGCCTTGCACACATGCACAGGTGTGCACACACACACACACATGCTGTGCATCAGTTCAAACCCACTCCATCTCTGCACCGGGGCAGCACCAATGAGACCTCAGAGACGATGGAGAGAGGAGCAAACAAGCATCAGTCTTTATCGTAAAGTCCTGAATGTGACATCTCTGTCACACAAGCACATAAACAGTACATTAGACGGATAGTCACAGAACTACACAACCACAGACAAGCAGACACAAACCTTACAGCTGAATCTGAAAACATTTTATTCAATATTTGACCGTTTTTCACACAGCAATGTGGATCTGATGCCTCATTTTAAAGTTATTTTGTTTATATAAACCCTTAAGAAAACTCAAAAATGTTTTTCTCCACTCTATAATTGGATTTCTGAACAGCTGACAGGACTCATAGTTATGCAATCACTTGACTTAATCTTACACAATCATGTTTATTATTATAAAAACACAGACACTAAAATTGCCATATTACTGTTTACTTTCCAAACGTTTTTCGACACAATCTCAATCACACTTTCAGCGATTTCAGCAACTTTGGTATCAAAACGTTCACATCGTTCAGGACATTACTGCTTGTAATTTTGGTATTTTTAAACTTTATAGTTTTGAAATATTGAGCAAAATATGCTCTATAGCAGGGGTCTCCAACTAATTTGGCGAGAGGTCCAGTAACTCTGTCAGCTTGGTAGACCGGGGTCCGAACATGCAAAAACATTCAGTCAATATTTCACTTTTCTGTTCTTTTATTTAATTACAATGCATAGTTACATTTGCAAAGAACTCTTTTAGCTTATTGTCTCAACAAGTATTTATCTCATTCCTCTTTTGTACAAAAATACATACATGTACATGCATTGTACAGTAAAAAAAAAAGATTGCACATAAACTTGCCTCCTTATAGTCCAACATGTGTGCTCTTTCACAAACTGTAACATTCTGCTGTCTGTCACTTCAAGTGCAACAGGTAACATGAATGAGCCTCAAAAAGCATTCATAATTAATCAATTTTCTTGTGCAAATGTTAACTTTCTGTTTTACAACCCTTAGAAGTACGTTGCAAATAATGGTACATATTGAACATTAAAGTAATAACTTTCATAAGTGCAAAAAACATTATAAACATAAATGTAAACTATAAAACAGACTTACAGAGACGTAGATGGCACTTTGAATGGTGGTGTTGAGCTGGAACTGTATGGAGCTAAATTTGGGCCAATATTATTTGAAACCCAAATAAAAGAAATTGAAAAAATATTGCTGTTTGGCCAAAAATGTTTAAAATGTCTGAATATTTTTTTTTTTACTGTTCCAAAATAAACGTAATTATTTTCAACTGAAAATGTTCTCTTTTTTTAGGTTTCA
>NC_050515.1:7642980-7646267 GCF_002922805.2 Oryzias melastigma
TTTTATTAAAAATGTTTGGCGGTCCGGATAAAAGGGTCTCGGGGTCCGGACCCGGACCGCGGTCCGCCAGTTGGGGACCCCTGCTCTATAGTAAAAAAAATGAGAATTTTTTTAAAACTTTAAGTAGATTAGCAACAAGCCTTTAAATATATTCATGGGCTATGATTTCATCTTTTATAGTAATGCTCCAAAAATTAGGAGTTTAGCTAATATTTTAGCAACATGCTAATTTTTTTTTTTTTTTTTACTAATTTGTTATCTACTGAGGTTTTTATAGGCTAATTTAGAGCTTAGCTTCTATTTTAGCAACAGGCTAACGTTTTTGGTTAATTTAGTTTACTGAGAAATTTTAGGCTATTTTGGAGTTAAGCTAGTATTTCAGCAACATGCTATCTTTTTTGGCTAATTTGGCATCTACTGAGGTTTTTGCGGCTAATTTGGATTTTTTTGCTTGTATTTAAGCAACACACTTTTTTGCAAAGATTGGCATGTATTGGGAGTTTTTGCACAAAAAACATACAGATTTTTAAATTATTATTATTATTTTGGCCTCAGTACACACTGGATTTTCACAGTAGTTTTTTGGGAAATTTCTAGACTTTCAATTTTGGAATTGCAGATTTGGACAGGACCACAAAATAGGAAACACACTATACAGTGTACTATGTAGGTAGTGAAGGAATTTGGACACACCCCTACAGTTTAATTTATATATGAACTAATCTGCTTTTGTAATGAGTCCTCTAGTGGTTCCTTGATGAACAGACGCCCTTTGGTTGTCATTTGTTTTTAAATTGGTGTCAAAATGGAAGACATGGAAATGCCAGGGCCGGCCCTGGGCATTGGCGACATAGGCGGTCGCCTAGGGCGCCAAATCACAATGATTTTATATTCTTTTTTTTTTCCTTTGGTTGATGTTAATCTGTTTGATGCACTACTCATTTAATGTAAAAAAAAAATCAAAAATAAATAGTTTAAAACTTTTTTAACTCAAAAGTTTGATATAATCAATAACTCTACAGGGCAGCGCCCCTCCCTTCCTGTCCCTGCTGCTGTCTGGGTTGGGGGGAGGACAGGGGTGTGCGCTGTTGCAGCTGTTAGTGCTTCTTTAAAACATTAAAGATGCAAAAGAAAGAGGAGAAAACACGTTCAAAGCAGAGGTTTGTATGTTTTACTTATATACAATTGCTTGGAAATTCAATCCCCTTGAATTGTTGTTAAAAAAGACAAATTTAACTGGCCATCTAGTGGTTTTCTTCAAACACCTTTACACATGAAATGCCCCTACTTTCTTCATGAATTGCTGGCTGACCGGTTTACACATAGCTTACACGATACAAGCCCCAGTTGGGACGTTTGAACAGTGGATGCTGCCTATAGGGCGCCATGCAGTCCAGCGCCGGACAGGAAAACAATTACAGCGAAAATTAGAAAACCTCAGTCAAAATTTAAGCTTTGACTTCTTAGTCGTGAAGACCCACATCTGTAAGTCGTACTTTTTGATAGCAAAATAACAAAAAAAGCTAATAGGAACAATAAAAAAAACACCATGTACATTTTCAAAGCGAAATTGATTCAATCCAAGAAACTGTCCAGTTTCAACAAGATTTAAAGCAGAGACAGCCTTGGTGTGCTGTAATTTATTGCCTGAGTAAAGCCACTTGCTGAAAGTAATTAGAGTCCAAGAACAAGAAGAAAGGTGGAAAAGAGCATCTAAGACAAACAGACACTAACGGTAAATGTTCATCATAGTCTAGATTGTTTTAACCCTTCAGGGATTTCCTCGTTAGAGATAAAGTGGACCTAAACAAAAGACAAAGACGTTATTCACAACTATGATAAGGTATTCCTATCTCATCACTTTTCACTTTTCACACATAGAACATGGATTTTAATGGACTTTAAAAAATATTTACTGCTGATTTACTGCTACTACTGATCACTTCTAATGTCTCTGTCTAGATTATTTAAACCTTTCGATGGTTGACGAGTTAATTGCATCTTCAACTGTTGATGCAATTAATGTAATTCCAACATTACTCAACACAGTATTGTTTTGAATTTCTGTGCAAAGCCGAAATGAAAAGCTACTTTTCTCCATGTCAGAATCCGCCAACCTATGTATCTATGTACCTATGTATCGCAGGCCACTTTTCCAGTGTTAAAGGGCTTATACCATGTTTTTCTGAAGCCTTTCAGGGTAAACTATATCCGTATATATTAGGGATCGTGTTTTTTGTTGAGGAAAACTCATAACTTAAACGTTTTAGAAACTTCAAATCAAAAAGACACACACATAATTAAGTTGTATAAATGTGTCATTAACTAACTGTAGAGATGTACACATCTTTGATGCATTTGCCAACATGAGCAGTTGTCTCCTGCAGAGTGCTTGTGGCTTACGAGAGCAGAGAGCGGGTCACCTTGAGCTGTGTGTAAATGCAAATGTTCTCCTCATTTCAACCTTATCTAACTCGTACATGTTTAGCTTTGACTGCAGCTCACAAAGCTGCGTTCAATAGAAACATGTTTTCATGCGTGTGCTGCTGATGCACAGAATCGCATGTTTGCACAGGTGCGCGTCAGAACCGAAGATGTCTGTCTGACAGGTATTTTAGAGCACCTGTCCAAACAGACCATCTTTAGGCTCTGCAAACACACGTGTGTATTTATCATGTGTGTTTGAGAACGCTCCTGAATAAAGAAGTTCATGCAAATGAGAAGCAGTTCTGTAATAGGGAGGCACTCAGGACTGCTGACCTTTGAAAATCAAAAGGTTCACCCACATGGCAGACAATTCATTTTATGTAGTGCCCATTCAATAAAGACGAGAGAAAAGTTTGTTTTGCTGCTGTGTTCTGATCCATCTAAAGCTGTTATCTTGCTGGCAAACATAAAGTGTGAGGATATAAACTTAAATCTGTTTATAACCTGGTTTTTAGAGACAAAAGTTTGTATCATAGTTTATATATATATATATATATATATATATATATATAAATATATACAGACACCCACACACACACATATATATGTATATGTGGAGGGTTGGCATATATGTATAAGTGTATATATATAGGGGTGTTCCGGGCATGTTCCACTGGGCGGAGGCCCCGGGGAAGACCTAGGACACTCTGGAAAGACTATGTTTCTCGGCTGGCCTGGGAACGCCTCGGGGTCCCCCCAGAGAAGCTGGAGGAAGTGGCCGGGAAGAGGGAAGTCTGGGCCTCTTTGCTTAGACTGCTGCCCCCGCGAACTGGTCCCAGATGAAGCGGAGGAAGATGGAT
>NC_050515.1:7646912-7650984 GCF_002922805.2 Oryzias melastigma
TGAATCCAAAAAACATAATTGCCAAATGCAGATTATTTAAGTGACAATAACAGTATGACTACATTTGTTAATCTTCATGCATTTTTTTTTTTAAAACGGTCTTTATTATTTTTTATTTTCATTTTACATGTTTAAGTTTAAAAATTATTTTTCAATAATCCAGTTTCATTATTTAGTTAGTGTCGCTGCTCATTTCCTCATGTCATGTCACACCTGGTTTCCGCCTGTCATCATCACAGCTGCATCTTGTTTCTAATTACACCCTCACTATTTTTAAGTACGAGGTTTCAGTTACACTTAATAACTAAACGAGATAAGCGAAGAGAGTGTCCACTTTCAGAGGAGCTGTTTAAAGGATTAAGTAGGAAAATGTAAAGTGCTTTGTTCACCCAGACATGCTGTAAGAGAGCCTGTTACAGTGAGCCACCGCCAGTTCAAAATAAGGTGTCTTTCTTAAACCCACAAATGGGGGGGAAACATTTTCCAACCAATTTTTTAATTTTATCTTATAGAAATTGGGACTGTAACGAGTATCTGGGCGCTCAAATACAGGCGATTTGCTCCCAAAAATTCGAGTATGACTATTTGCGATGTCCAAGATCACTGATTTGTGATCTTTATAAATATAGTAGAGTGTAGTGAAACGTTATTAAAATATTATCTGGGGACGATGTATTTTGGCTCTGAAATGCAGATTAATGTTAGATTTTAAGTTTTCGAACTAAAACAAAGCCGAAAAAGCAGCGGTACTGCCACCAGAAGTAAAGACATCTTGGTGTAGGTGAAGCTTCCGGTTTTCAAAATGAGACTAGCGAGAGCTTTTTATTCTGTTCAAAAACTGAGACTAAAGTTTCGCTCATTGACATAACTTCTAAAAAAAATAAATAAATAAAAGACTGTTTACATTCTTTTGGTTAGGGTAACTCTTCAACAGGTGACGCAATTAACAGAAGTCCAGCTTATTCTGAAGAAACTCAGCCTCCCGCTGATATGCTTCTCTGCAGTGAAGAGCGGATGTAATCAACGTGAATCAGCTGATTCTGAAACGTCTTTTTTCAAACGGGTTTGCCCCAATATATAATGCTTAGAACGTAAAATGTTGAAGAACTTTGAGGATAGAAAACTGTGGAGAGAATCTTCAGGTTTTGTTAAATGATCCAAAACAGCAGCGGTTTTTATCCTTTTCATGTTGTTTTACTGCTGAACTTAAACAGAAGGTTGTTTTTTAAAAAAAAAAAAAAAAGTTTAAAATGACAACCATTTCAGAAATGCATTTATAAATTACAGCACATTTATAGTAAAGCTGATCTAATTGGGATGTAGACAAATTAAATTGTAAATCTGTGTAAGTTATTTACTCATTTTTGCTTAATCCTTTTTAAAAATATGTTGTTTTTTTGTGAAAAGTATTTATTTTGATCAATCTTTCAACTAGATATTACAGATTCATTTAATTTGGCTGCATCCTGCTCATAAATCCTGGATAATGGGTTTAGCTGGATGCTTCAAGCGCTCAGTGACATTTTTAGGACCTTTTAGCTATTAAATTACAGCATCGTTTTCAAAGAGCAACAGTTGACATTAGAAGAAATCTATCAGGGCAAGGTCAACTTGATGGACAGGCTGTAGTTAGGACTTTAGTGCATCATTTTTCTATAATATACATAAAGATATACCATGTTTTAAAATCCAAGATTTTTCCTTCCGTCAGAACACACGGGTGCCCAAACCTTTGCACGCCTCTGCTCAGAGAAAGACAGATGGAGCGGTGCGCAGACGAAGGAGCAGAGGGGAAACAACAAACCCTTTGTGGTTCTTAGCAGCAGCAATGCAGCAGAGCGCTCCGTGTTCAAAGCAGCCTCCAATCTATCATTTTAGCAGCGCTCAGGTGAACCCATTTTTCTTCATCAGCATATTTAAGGCTGGATGGGATTTTCTAAGTCGGTTTTGTACATTCAGTGTTTTACATTTAAAAAATATTAAAGATTAGAAACATATTTGTATGCTGATCCTAAGATAAAGAAAAAATGGTTTATGTGACATTAACTTTTTTTTATTGTGTAGACAAGAGGAAAAACCTGAACAAAAGTTCATTAAAGATGATTAATCTCTGATTTACAAAAATATGACTAGATGATATGCATAAAATGTCCCAAATGATATTATTATGATTTAAGATGGGGAAAAAAACATTAAATACTAACAGAACAGGAAAAAAACACTGCTTTATTATAAGAATCATTAATCTTGCATTCAATTTTTTGTATCAATAAATGTTTTTTCTTAACAAATAAGTATAAACAAGTATACAGACATTTCCTAAATGTTTTCCAATTTTAGGAAACATAATACTTTGTATACCGGATTTGCACCAATATGTAACGCAAAGAACGTTACAGAACTTTGAAGATGGAAAAACTGTTTCAGGATTTGTTCGTAAATGATCAAAAACAGCATTGATGTTGATATGTTACTGCTGAACCTGACCAGAAGGTTGACAAAAAATTGTTTAAAGTAACAAACACCATTTCTTTCTATCTAAATCTTTGTTTTATTCGAAATAAAAAATAAAATACATACATATAGCAACAAACATTATGTTAATAATCGTGAATCTGATCCACAGCTCTAGTGTCCAGCCTGATAAGATGCACCTCCATTTGAGATTATGCTCCCCTATCATTAAGGTGTCAAATAAAACCTAATACCCACTAAGACCAACAGTTTGAGTGAAAAGTTTCCCAGCAGGGTTGTTTATAAAGCTTTAAAAGGTTAGTCTAGGTCATGTAAGGTTTCAAATTTTACCTTTTTTAGTGTCTTAAAAAGAAGAAAAGGATCCCAATTTGCACCAGAGTCCATAAAGCTCTTTTATCTAAGAGTAACGTCATCAGTTTACAGTGGAGACTAAGTGGAGCCATAATTTCACTGATTTAAGAGACTTTTATGTGAAACCAAAGAATAATATTGACTTCCTTTTTTGTGTTCATATCTTTTAAAGACATGAGTGGGGAAATAAATGTCACAAGAAATTGGAAAAACACTTAACCTGCACATTCGTGGAGGAATTTCATATCACCAAGTCGTGACTCATCAGGTATAGTTGTATTTTTTTCCTTATTGAAACCCTAAGGGGAGGTTGACTCATAGACTCGATTTTGTCGCCTCCAGCCGCTGACGCCACCGACCCTTTTGACATGCAGCCGAGTAGACCCTCCCCCTTTCTCTCCTGTTCACCGCATTAATCTGCACAAAAACCCTTCAGCCCCACCAGTCTATTCTAATAAATGTCAGTCCAGTCAAACTCATCCTATATTTAATTCAAAAATCACAAACATGAAATATTCACGTGGGCCTGAAAGGCGGACTGAGAGGAGGCCGGTTCAGAAGCGGCATCGGGTCGGGAGGGAGGAGCTGAAAACATGCGAGTTTCACTAAGAGAAAATGTGAAGAAGAAGAAAGACGAGGTATGAAACAGCAGCTGACACAGTCCATCAAATCACAGCCAAAGTGTCCTGCTACTGTCAACAATCACAACAATCACAGTCTCTAACGAACATGTGGCAAAGTCAAGGCCCGGGGGCCGGATCCGGCCCTCCGGGTAAGTATATCCGGCCCTCCAGATCATTTTATTTTATTGTTATTAATGGTCCGATGTTATCTTGCCCTTATTTCTAACTTGTATAATTTGAAAAAGTATATATTTATGGAGAGTAAAATATTGAAATATATTTAAAGTTTAAGTTGATTTATTCTGAAATAATATTCCTGCCTTTTTATTATTCATAATTATGTTAGAGTTACAGCTTAAAACTCTAAAAAGCTAATATTTTTAGCTACATGCTAGCTGTTTTGGCTAATTTAAGCTTTGTAGACATTTCTTTTGTTTTGTTTTTTCTTCCAGTTTAGCTAATAATTACACGTTAGCTGTTTTGAATAATTTAGGCTTTTCTTTTAAAGGTTTTTAGGATGTTTTGGAGTTTGGCTAATATTTTAGCTACATGCTATCTGTTTTAGCCAATTTAGGCTTTTTTTCTTTTAGTTTTTAGGCTATTTTTGTCAGCTACATGCTAGC
>NC_050515.1:7651052-7690810 GCF_002922805.2 Oryzias melastigma
TTTAGCTAATATTTTAGCTGGCAATCAATTTCAGCATCTTCAACTGCCAAATTTAGTTTACAGCATTCACACTTGCGTTATTTCAGTTAATGCTATATATCTAGTTCATAATTATGTAAAAAAAAATTACAGTTTTAAAAAATTTGTTTTTGAGTGCTCAATATATGTTTCTCCTGTTTGCCTCGTGACCTAAGGTGTGTTTTGGATTTTGGCCCCTTGTGTGATGGAGTTTGACACCTCTGCTCTAACGGCTCCAGCAGAGGCAGAAGGAACGAGCCGGTGACAGCTGGTCAGATGAATGATGAGGGAGGAGAAGACCAGGACAGGTACAGGCATAATTTAAGGAAAAATACTGCTGGAGAAAGGACAGGAACAGAGAGGAAAGGTGGCGCGCAGAATGCTAAATTCCCATGATTCATGTCTGCGTTGAGGCAGAGCAGAGTTCTGCAGCTACCGAGGGAGCTCCGGGGGTCAGGTGGCATCAATCAGATGCCTGTGAGGATAAAAGGGAGGGGAGAAATAATCAGAGGGCCAAGACAGTGGAAAAAAAAAAAAAAAACTTGGGATGAGATTTGGGAAAGATGATAGCAGACGGGATGCGTGCATATGCAACAGCCGATATGAAGATGTCAGCACTCCGAAAGTCAGAAGACAGCACTTTCTTTCCGTCAGGCAGACATTCTGTCAAGCCCACTGGGACAGAACGGAGTCTGTGCGAGCCTGCCAACTGGCCCACAATGAAGACCATATATATTACATGCCCGGCCCACACAACACTTGAGGTTGAAGAAGGCTGGGAGTCAGCACTAAAAAGTCAAGAACTTTCCTGTAGACGGTGACAGGAGCTAAAAAGTCAGAGAACCAGGATGCAAAACAATGCAAGGCAGGAGCAGCACGCCCTGTAATAAAAACATGCAATACGACCCATTGTTTTCCTCGAAGGACACATTTGATTTGCTTAAAGTGAACCAGAGTTTGTTTCCCTTGATAGTCCGGAGCATACAGTACTTTCAGTCTGAAAACATCTAAGCTGATCCTGGTCCCGGACCAGAAACCGCTGTTTGACCCACCTTTCAAGATGGTCTCAGTTTGTTTCCAATCAGTTCACTCAGTCTGAATAGGCTCCATACTCTGAGCTAAACAACTGGACCAAAACGGCCACCGTAGCCGAGCATTATGGGATGTAAAAGAGCAATGTAGAAGAGCAACGATGAGACACAGCAACTCATTGAAATGTGGTCGGATGAACGCCGGCTCATCAAAACAGCTTTAATGTGATCCACATTCTCACTGTTTTCCCAACAATCTATTGCCTCATCGGACCGGTCCTCTCCTGGTCAGTTCAGGATAGTCCGATCAATTCAAGCGAGCGTTTCCACTGTGTTAGACCATCAAGGTGCACGCGGGGTGTACACCAATGACGTGCGTCATAGCTGTGCGAGTACAGCGACAGGTAATGACAACATTAATGGAGGTCGTACGTAAGCCCTTTTTGTTCATATTAGGGCTCTGATATTTCGTACATGCAAATAATGCAATATTACTTGCAAGAAGATTGCAGGAGACAAAGTAGAATACAACCTGGTCGGAAGCTTTCTGATGTCGTAAAACTTTTCCGCCAATCAATGGATTTCATTGTGCGACAACAGTAGCTCCGCCCTAACTGGTCCATTCCATTTTTCTATGGACCTATGACCAACAGAGGGCCAAAAATGGTACGAGTCAGACCAGCTTAATGGGTCGATTTTTATAGTGGAAACCCTCATAGTACCGGTTCGGTCCGGTCCGGTCCAGACCGCTCAGTGGAAACGAGGCATATATGTCATGCTCTTGTGCTCTCATGCTAAAAAGTTGTACCTGACGTTGATACAGAAGTACAAAATGGGTCAGTGAAATATAAAAGTATAGATAAGTGAACTATCCTGACAAGAGTAGGACTTCTATTATTCTGTCTCTCCTTGCATTGCCCCGCCCTCGTAATTCCTGGCCAATGACCGAAGAGATCTTTAGTCACATGGTTTTGTTAACAAGCTTTTCTTTGAACCAGAAATGTCTACTTGAAATCAGTTGGAATACTCGATCTGAACCAATGGCCTTTTCCGTCTGCACACACCCTAAATCGGTGGTCCCCCACCCCCGAGCTGTGGACCAGTACTTGTCCATGGGTCATTTTGTACCGGACCGTTTATTTTCTGATCCTGAAGGACTTTCATCATCCTAAAGGTCATCGTCTGTATAAAAGTATTTACTGGTATTTTTCTGACTTTTTAAACAAAATTTCTTGTATTAGCATTTTATTTTGAAAATAGATTTTTAGAAAAAACATTGGTCCCGTTCGGATCGGTCTGTGAAAATGTCGTCTAATTTAAACCTGAAAAAGTTTGGGCACCACTGCTCTAAATAATGAATTCTACACACTTCTGACAAAAACCTGTTCATCACCTCACTAAAGTGAAGGCAAACCCCTCATTTCAGTCCACATCTCGCACCAGAACCAGGTGTGAGGTCCCCCAGCCCCCTCCCATGTCAAATTCATGTGTGCTAATCTGTACCCAACCTTCAGCCCCATCAGCACTTTTCCCCAGTTAGTAACCTGAGCTCAGCGTCTTTCCTTTTCTGGAAATTCTAAACAAGTTAACAGACTTGACTGGGGTGGGGGCTGCTGGAGTTGAGGGGGACTCGGATGACAAATGCTGACGACTGGTTGAATATTTGATGGCTGCTTCTCTGCTTCTCGTCAAGGCTGTTCGGTTGTGGCTGAAAAACGTTTGTGAAAAAGAGATTTGCTTCTGCTGAAGGTTCTGATTTTTTATTTTGACAGTGGTTGTATTTCCATATGTGACACTGAGCAGTCAGTCTACTCAATGTAGCGCTGCCATCCTTTCAGGGTCAACAGAAACCTTCAATGATCGCTCATAAAATGACCCTCTCTGACCCGCGCAGCCACATTTAAGTTACAGCTGTCAGAACGACGCGGCACTTCACCTGCTTATAGGCTGAACAATGAGAACCAGACGCCCACCTTTGGTGTGCCGCAGACAGTAAATGATATTGCGTATCACCAGCTAATACCAGGCTGGCAGTGATGAGAGAGCAGCACAGTGATTCTTTAATGCGGGGGGCCCCAAACTTTTTCTTGTGATGGCCAAATAACTTTTCTTTACTGGTGTGGGGCCGGGGTTTGTAGGCTAACAGAAAAAAGTGTTCTCTGTTAGCAGTTTTGTCTCCGATTGATGCTAAAGGTGTTTTCTGTAAGCAGTTCCATCTGAAATCGATGCTAAGTGTTTTCTATTAGCATTTTTAGCTGTAGTTGATGCTATTAGTGTTTCCTGTTAACAGTTTTGTCTGCAATTAATGCTAACACTGTTTTGTGTTAGCAGTTCCGTCTGCGATTGATGCTAACGGCGTTTCCTGTTAGCAGTTCCGTCTGCGATTGATGCTAACGGTGTTTCCTGTTAGCAGTTTTGTCTGCGAGTGATGCTAACGGTGTTTGCTGTTAGCAGTTCCGTCTGCGATTGATGCTAACGGTGTTTCCTGTTAGCAGTTCCGTCTGCAATTAATGCTAACACTGTTTTCTGTTAGCAGTTCCGTCTGCGATTGATGCTAACGGTGTTTTGTGTTAGCAGTTCCGTCTGTGATTGATGCTAACGGTGTTTTGTGTTAGCAGTTTTGTCTGCGATTGATGCTAACGGTGTTTCCTGTTAGCAGTTCCGTCTGCGATTGATGCTAACGGTGTTTTCTGTGAGCAGTTCCATCTGCGATTGATGCTAACGGTGTTTCCTGTAAGCACTTCCATCTGCGATTGATGCTAACGGTGTTTTCTGTGAGCAGTTCCATCTGCGATTGATGCTAACGGTGTTTCCTGTTAGCACTTCCGTCTGCGATTGATGCTAACTGTGTTTTCTGTTAGCAGTTCCGCCTGCGATTGATGCTAACGGTGTTTTCTGTTAGCAGTTCCATCTGCGATTGATGCTAACAGTGTTTTCTGTTAGCAAAACACTGTTAGCAAAACACCATTTTGCTAGCATTGTTGGCAAACAACCTCAAAGCCAGATTTAGGGAAAAACAACTCATGCTTCTCTGTTATTGTTACATGGTCGGTCCAAATGTGGAGGTGGGCCAGATCCGGCCCGCGGGCCGTAGTTTGGGGAGCCCTGCTTTACTGCACTTCCTTTATGTAAGGTTGAGATAGCAGGTGAGTATGACCTCACCAGGGTTTTCCTTTCCGCCTCCATTTACAGGTAATTACGCGACGATTTCTGTCACCAACCTGTCAAACCTTAAAGTCTCAAATGAGTGAGTTTAAAAATAAAGCTTCAGAGGCGGGAGTGGCCTTCAGAGAGCACTCTCGCTGCTGCTCTGTTTTGTCATTTAAAACAAAGTAATATAGGATCCGCTCTGAAATCTAATTTCCTTTACTCGTCTTTCCATCTCTGCCTCAAGTTTTTATTAAATCCAACCTGGTGTTACTTGTAGACAATAAGCAGGCAAACAAGCGCGCATTTGACAGCAGAATAACATGATATGCAGCATGTCGTGCACCCCAGGGGGAAACAACGTTTTATTAACTGAGAGAAATCTGGATCTACATCCAATTTCCAAACTCATGTCATGTATTGGAGCTAACGAGTGAATTATTCTGCATCTATCAGCGTAATGAGAGACAATGCAGCCATGAAAACTTGGGCTTATCCAGCTCCTGGCAGAGATTTTGGTAAATTTGGGGTTGATTAATGTCTGTGCCGCCCTGGGAACAACAACCAATCATAGAGACGAAGTGGAAATAGGAGCTAAGTACACACTGTCTGTAAAAAAAAAAATAAACAAAAAAGAGGGTAAACTGAAATGTATAATAGTAGTTATGTGTTAGGTAATCATTATCGAGACACTAATTTTCAGTGTCAGATTTGACCAAAATTTGCCAAAGAATTTTGCTCAGTGAGTAAGAAATATTATTAATGCTTTTATATCTGTATTTTGCTTCAAACTACAAAAACTTGACACATTTTTAAAGGACATATTACCTTTTTAAGTGCAAAATTGTGAGTCAAATGTGCTTCTGAATTTGAAAAAATAGCTTTAGAGTGAACAAATGATCAATTTTCAGTTTATTTTTTTCCTTTTTCATGTATTCATGTAACTTTTTTCCTCTTAACTTCTAATGTATGGAGTTAAATCAGGATCCGCTTAAAGTGAACAAAAAAAAAACGGATTGAAAATGAGAAAAAATGGTTTGTAAATTTAAAAAAATAAAATTTGAAAGCAGCTTTAAGCTAGAAAATAAATATTGAAAACTTGAAAAAATAATATTGAAAATTTGAAAACAAAAAAACGGTATTTAAGCCAACAAAAACAAAAAAAATGCTTTTCTTTAAAATAACTGAACTGAGCTTCAAAGGGACAAAATCCTCCGAAAGGAAAGAACATCTTGGAAAGTTTGGCACAGATCAGATTATCATCTTAACAGAAATGTAAAATCCCCCTCAGATCTTATCAGTTCCTCTTCCATCCACATGAACATCAGCACTTTTCATCGTCCAGGTGCACTCACCTGGTCCGGGCTTCCCGCGTGCGTATCCGGCAGCCTGATCAAAGTTTGGCATGCGCTCCTGTCCGCTCTCATCCTCCTCTGCTGCCGCGCGCCTCTCCACTCCGAGGCTCGGATGGAGGGAGGCGGTGGAGGCTCCTGGCTCCCCCCGCCCACACTGGATCCCCCCCTCCGGAACGCACAACCAATCAGAAAGGCTGAGCTGGTCCAATTATCAGCGAATCCACCGACAGTGGAGGAAAAAAAGCGGGAAGTAAATAAAAGAATTCCTCAACTTTTATTCAAGATTTGTTTATAAAAAGTTATCAATTTAATCCATATTTGTCCTTCCTGCAATCATCACAACACCAAATCGGAAAGGTGAGGATATAAGAATGCAGTGACCTCCTCTCTCCCAATGTGCTTGATCAGTTGACTCTTTTATTTTGAAAGAAAAGGGGGAGGAAATCTCATTTTTCATGGAGTTTGTCAAACATCTCTAGATTTGCACAACTTATCAAGACATTTTATTTTATTTTTGTATTTATTTTAATGTTATTTTTAAATGTATTTCATTTTTGTTTTAATGTTTAATTATTTTATTTAATTTAAAATTAATTTCGGATTAAATTTGAATTAAATTAGAATTTATTTAACTTTTATTTTAATGTTTTGTTGTTGTTGATGTTTTTTTCATTTTTTAAAATTTAATTTAAGCATTTTTTTATCCAGGCAGGACTGATAAAGCACAAAAGTCTTATTTACAACTGTGGGCTGGCAAAAGGAAAGACCTTTTGAGAAAACGGCTTCAAAGAAATAAAACTGAATAGAACAAACAACCTGAAAATATAAAAACCCTAATATCATTGCTGTGTGTGACAGCAACATTTATCTTTAAAATGGCCATTAAGATCATTTTCTGCTTGGGAAATAAGTCTCCAATCGAAGAGGGTTTTGTAAACCACTCCAGTGTCTGGCTAGAGCAAATTCAGAGAAAGAACGTTGATTTGGGGACTGTAACAATTCAATTCAGTTTTATATATATAGTTGTATAGAAGCGAGGTCCACTGCCAAGAACAGTAGCACAGATAAACCACCTGGAATCTGGAATCTATTCAATTCAATTCAATTTTATTTATATATCTCTGTTACAACACATGAATCACACTGCACCAAACAGAGACATGGAGAACTAAATGAAAAAATAGATACGGTTTTTAACTGTTTTTCAAATCCTATTATTCTTTTATTTATTCTAACATTTTTTAGGAAATAAATTACTTTCCTCGTGTCTTTAAACTCCCACTTTAATCATATTTTGATTTATTTTCAAAGCCTTCCTAGTACAATTTTATTACAATTGAATCATATTTAGCAAAAAAAAAAAAAAAAATCTGTGTTTTCTGGACTGTAGTTTTTCCAGAGTGACAATAAAAATAATCTGAGTTATGGATTGTTGTCACAGAGCAACTCCGCCCCTCTTTTCCTTCCCATTCCTGAGAGTTTGGAGCAGGGAGCTTATGGCCCCCCCAGTGTTTTTCCTACGTCATAAATAAACTTTGCTTTTATCAACTTCTGATGAATTTGAATGTAATTTTAATATTTAGTTTCCTAATTTATGTCCTCTATAATAAGAAAAATGCTACAAAACACGTTTTCATTGGAGTGGGTTTCTTTAAGCGTGGAGCTCAGTGTCTGCTGCGTCTTTTGCTCATTTTCACTCGTGTGTCCAGGAAACTGTACAGTTAAAAAAAAAATTTATTTTTCTCCAAAATGTCACTAAATAGTAATTACGTTATTGGCCCTGATTTTTTTTTTTTTGTCTAAAGCTTTCTATTTGGGTGTATTTTCTGCCAAAACAGCGTTTTATTTTTTTTGTTTGGAACAGATTGTCCCTCTCACTCCCTAAACTACACAAATGAAGAAAAATCAATGCACTGCTGCAGCAACATTTTCCTAAAACATTACCATCACAGAGAAAGAAAAAAGCATGCAGGTAAAATGACATCTTTTAGCTGCTGCCAAAAAGTGTCTGGAAGGACGTGCTGGTGAACAATGTCAGAAATTCCCTCCTGATTCCACCCGTGATGGCGAGAATGAGTGGGCTGGCGCAGAGGAACGTTTAAGCCTTTTACAAGCCAGACGGGTGTTCATTTATTACCACTGCACAACTTTTAATTAACGTAATCTTCTCTGGGAACAAAATGGCAACTTTCCACTAGGGGCGGAAAACACTCCTGCTGTTGAAAAAGTGCCTCTTCATCCCTGGTGGAGTGGAGGCGTGGGTGTTGGCGAGTGCTTTTCTGAGGTGCCATTTTCCCAGGTGTGTTTGCTCAAATGTGCCAGAGTGGATCTGTGTGAGTGGGAGGCTTTAAATGAAGCCCATTTCTGACACTTTGATGACACTTTGATGACATGTTAAACCCACAGAGGCCTGTGTAAACACTGCATGCGAGTGGACCGTTTTTTCTTGAAGTGATGGTGCTTCCGTTGTGCGTGGGTGGAGAAGGTGGCTATGACCAATCAATAAAGCTGATAATTAGATCTGAGGGGCATCGTTATGGTGGCCCCCTCGGGGGAGAAGCGCCTCTTCTTCCGTAAAGAGCATCGTTGTCTTCCCTCCTCTGAGCCAGCACGCACCTCATTAACCTTTGGAGCCAGCACAACTCCGAGCAGACACCGCTTATTTTTCTCCAACATGTCCTGCTGTTCGGAGAGGCTGCTCCAAAAGATTTCATCTGTTTGACTCTGCATTCTGCTTTTGCTCAATCTGGCTGTTAGTTTGTATCACTTGCTTTCCACTTCAAATTAAAGTTACACTAAGCTGCATTTGTGTCATATTTGTAGTAATTTACCCTTAAATTTGGGGTTTCACTAATAATTTGTATTCATGAACACGACCAAAAGCAGTTAAACTAAAAAAGTAGCATTGCCTGTGAAAAACTGAAAGTAGTTGCTGAAGCTTTTTGCAGAAAATGCTGACACAATTTACTTTAAGGGATTTGCTGAAAATGCAAGTTATTTTCAAAATGTTACATTTGCTAAAAGACTCGAAATGTTGTTTAAAAACTATGAAAGAGTGCTGAAGTTGACATAAATTTCTGAAAGATTTGTAGTAAAACTGCTTAAAATCATGTCAATTTTGCAAAAAATATTTAGTTTGTTAATAAATATGAGCTTATGCCCAATTTGCCAAAAAAACGTTCATGTTGCTAAAATATTAGCTGAACTAGAAATTGGCATAAAAAAAAAAAAAAAACTCGGTAGAGGTCAAATTAGCCTAAAAAGCAAGCATTCTGCTTAAGTTACTAGCTCAACTCCAAAATGGCCTAAAATTCCTAAGTAAACAACATTAGTCAAAAAAGGTTATCCTGTTGCTAAAACAGAAGCTAAACTCTAAATTAGCCTATAAAAACCTCAGTAGATAAGAAATTAGCCAAAAACGTTAGCATGTTGCTAAAATATTAGCTGAACTAGAAATTGGCATAAAAAAAAAAAAAAAAAAAAACTCAGTAGAGGCAAAATTAGCCTATAAAGCTAACATTCTGCTTACTAGCTCCAAAATAACCTAAAATTCTTCAGTAAACTAAATTAATCAACAGCTTTAGCATGATGCTAAAATAGAAGCTAAACTCTAGATTAGCCTAAAAAAAACCCAGCAGATGACAAATTAGCCAAAAGTGTTTATTTTTGTTGCTAAAATATGAGCTGAACTCAATTTCTTTGGGGAAATTACTACAAAAGATGAAAACATAGCCCAAAAATATAATAATAATAATAATAACAATAATACATTTTATTTGAAGCGCCTATCATGACACTCAAGGACACTGTACATGATAAAACAGAATAAATAGACATGAAAACAGAGCACAATAAAATTATATAAAAAATAAATAAGTCAGCAAGAATAGACAGAAAATCAAAATGAGAGAGCAGATTTAAACAGGTGAGTTTTTAGAAGGGGAAATATTTATATAAAATATATTTAAAGGCTTGTTGATGATCTACTGAAAATTTCAAAATTTTAAGACTTTCTCATTAATTTCCTACATATTTTACTCAATATTTCAAAAACTATAAAGTTGATGAACACCAAAAATACAAGCAGTATAGTAATTTTCAAAAAATTTAGAGTTTAGCTTCTATTTCGGCAACAACCTAACATTTTTGACTAATTTAGTATACCGATAAATTTTAGGCTATTGAGAAGTTTAGCAAGTACTTAAGCAATAAGCTAGCTTTTTGGGGCTAATTAGGAACTTAGCTCATATTTAAGCAACAAACTACATGTTTTTGCAAAATTGGCATGTATTTAGAATTTTAACAGAAATTTAGGTTAACTTCAGCGCTCTTTCATGTTTCTTTAACAAAATTTCCAGTTTTTTCAGCAAATTTAGCATTTTGTAAATAGCTTTTGCATTTTCAGTAAATCTCTTCAACAATTAAAGTAAATTGCGCCACCATTTTCAGCAAAAAAGTATTCACGCTAGCATTATCAGTATATCGATACTGGTGATACTAGTGATGTACATCAGTACAGTATCAATGTAAATGCATCCACTGAGCCAAAGTGAGAAGTTTTAATTTACTTTTTATTTTTTTAAGCAAAAACAAATGAATAAAAGGAGTCACCCCTTTTGTAAGCTTCTTTGTGTTTTGTCAAATTGAAATCTTTAAATGTTGAAGCGTGAGCAGGCTCAGAAAGGTTCATAGGAACGTGAAAAAGTCCTTCTCTTCCCTGAAGTCCGCCGTCCCTCGTGGCAGTAATCCCTCCCTTGCTGCACATCAGCGTGAGGATTATCACAATCATTCGGAGAATAACCAACGGACTGTTTTGAAAGTGAACAGGGGCCTGAAAGTCATCAGAACCTCCAGGAATCAGAGCTGTTTTTTAGCCAGTGACCTTGTGAGTCCCCCACAGGGTGTTGGTGCATGCAGGAACTTGTGTGTCTGTGAGTGAGTGAGTGAGTGTGGGTGAATCTCCCTGTAAAGATTTAGCTGACTGAGGACCACGGAGGAAAAATGCTGAAATCCCTCTTAGAGCAGAGCGGCGACATTCCTGTAAGGAAAAAGGGCCTAATAGCTGTTCAAGTGTGACGTGCTTTGAGATGTGAGTCCCAGCGACGCAGACTCCAGTTTGATCTGAAACAGCTTACATCCACCGGTCATTTGAAACTTTACATCCATAATCAAGAGGATCACTTACAAAAAGATGCACTTTTGTTCCGTGTCCGAATCTGATTACATGAGGAAATTAGCATAGTCCCATTTATATCTTCATCTTTTAAAGTAATACAATTACTAGTTCAAAATGAACATTTCTGAGAAAAAAATGTCAATTTAAAAAACTGAAAATCGTCAAATTGTAACTTTTAATCTTGTAATATTATTATTTATTTTGCTGGTGCCCTAATACTCAGACCTATTAATATATATATATAACCTTCAGTATTTTTTTATTTATAGTATAAAAAGCTGAATGCAGCAGGTTTGTAATATCCTACTTGATATTTATTTTTTAACTTGTCCTGTCCAACAGCTGAGCAAACAGATGCGGGCTGAGAGCTCCCTGTGTTCCCTGGTCTGTTCGAATAGCGACCTGGTGAAGGAGCAGATGTCTGATGCTGAGTTGTGCAAGCTTCGGAACCTGGTTTGAACCTCCGACGAGGTTAAGAGTCTTTTGCAGTGTTTTTTTTCTCATAACGATGTCTTGATGCAGAAGTTAGATGGTTTTCTGGGATCTCCTCTATATCAAGTGTTTGTTCCTGAGAAGTTGCAGGAGGCCGTTTTAGAGGTTTCGCATGCCCAGTCGGGCCATATGGGCGTGTAAAAAACGTACGACCGTGTCCTGAGATATTTCTTCTGGCCTGGGTTGAAAGCAGTAGTACAGCAGCAATCCTACATAGCACAAAGCAGAACAACGCGGGACACTCTCACGGCGGAGGGATGCACAGTCAAAAATACCTACAGCTACTCCTTGAAAAAAAACTACTACTATCCCTCTTAATGCCCCTACAACTGGAGGGGGAGGGGTAGGGGAGAATTGGTTTCACCCTAATAAGTAGAAGGTCATTTTAGTGCTGAAGAGGTTTGTTGCATATTTGCAACAACAACCAGATTTTGCAAGAAAACGTCTAATAAGAAATGGTTGCAGCATAAAAAGAAACTTGACTGAACAAACTCCTCAGGTTTGTGGGATTTGAGCATTATCTAAGTTCTTTGTCGTGTCAAAGTATGAGGTGTGACCATTTCAAAACTTATTTTTTATATTTTTTTCCAGAAAATGTGCTTGTAAGCTCGATTTATTCTCTTTAAATATTAAGTAAACCATTAAAAAAAAAAAAAGAAGTTTTTATGCAATTCTGAAAAGCTCTTTACCTTCAAATCAATGGTTTTCTATCTTTAATAAAATATTAAAAGACAATCATTTGAACTTACAAGCACATTTTCTCTCTTTGGAGGAAAACATTTTAAAAAATCTGTTTTAAAATTGTTACACCAAACACTTGGACATTACAAATGACTTAAAAAAGGCTCAAATCCCACAAACTCTTTAAGTTTGTTCAGTCAAATTTCTTTCTACCAGCTCTTACTAGCCAAGTTTAAAACTTGCTGACATTTGTACACATTTGCTTCGTATAATTGTGCCCTGAACTGTAAATATGACAACAAAGTAAATAGAGTTTAACAGATTTAAAAAAATCTCAAGCAGTGACGCCGCGTGACGGATCAACTCATTTCTCTTTTCAATCTTTTTCCACATGATTAACACCGTTAAAGAATTTAATCCAGGCAACATTTGGAGTGACTGATCATTCCTGTGTGTTAATTAAACAAATAATGAATAAATTATTAACAAATGAGGGATAAGTCTTGCCAGAAAAACCACCCAACTGTGTCACTGCAATACATCATTTCAAATTTATGATTTGTAACACATCTGGGTGAGACACGAAAATATTTTTAAAACTTTCTCAGACGAAAGTCGTAGCTCCTTTTTAACTCTGATTCAATTTTAAAAATAAGTTTTTCCTATGATTAGTGTGCGGACTTCAGATTTGTTTTTAATAACTCCTGAAACTTCTTCTTATACTCTTTAATATCTCATGTTTTGATGACCTAATTGATTGATAAATAATTTGTAAATGGGCTCTGAAGCAGAGGATGCTCTCAGGATGTGTTGTTTCTGTTCAACATCCAGGCTGCATGTAAATTAAACTTCACTCAACTTAATGGAACGACAGGAAAAGTGACAAAAACAATTAAATTCAACGCGTAAAGACTGTTAACCGGGACAGCTGGAAATTTCCATTTAGGAACTGAGGTGCAGCTGTCAACTATAAAAATGATCCATTAGATAATAATTGTCTTATAGCTCGATAGATCTTTTCAAACCAGCTTTGCAGGACAAAGTGTTTCACTGATGCTCCGACTAACTCACCAAACAATACAGACGTAAAGCGGACAAACCTGGATATCTAAGAAAAACCAAAAGAACCAAAAGTTGATGAATTCTCAAATTCTGTCTTTGGCATCATTTCAAAATTGATGAAGTTTGTTTTGGACAAAAGAGATCGACTAATTGTACCAATAACGCAAAAGCATTGAAGCATCTGTTTCAGGACAGGAAAATTGGTTAATTAAAGAATTAGTAACAAAAACACCGGAACATCTGTTTTAGGAAAAGAGAGATTGGTTAAATATAGTGCCAGTAACACAAGGCACTGAAACATCTTTTTAAAAACAGATATCAGTTAACTGTAGAAGCAGTAACACAAAAGCATCAGAACATCTGTTTTAGGACAGAAAAAATTAGTTAATTAAAGCATTAGTAACAAAACGCTGCAACATCTGTTTTAGGAAAAGAGAGATTGGTTAAATATAGTGCCAGTAACACAAGGCACTGAAACATCTTTTTAAAAACAGATATCAGTTAACTGTAGAAGCAGTAACACAAAAGCATCAGAACATCTGTTTTGGGACAGAATAAATTAGTTAATTAAAGCATTAGTAACAAAAACACTGGAACATCTGTTTTAGGACTGAGTAAATTAGTTAATTAAAGCATTAGTAAGAAAAACACTGGAACATCTGTTTTAGGACAGAGTAAATTAGTTAATTAAAGCATTAGTGAGAAAAACACTGGAACATCTGTTTTAGGACTGAATAAATTAGTTAATTAAGGCATTAGTCACAAAACCGGTAACCCAGAGCACTAGACCATATGTTTTTGGACAAAAGAGATCGGCTAATCATAGCAGTAACACAAAACACTGGAACATCTATTTTAGAACAAAATAGATTTTTTAATTATTTTAGCAGTGACAGTAAAGCACAGGAAAATCTGTTTTAAGACAGAATAAATTGGTTGATTATAGCAGTAGTAACACAAAAGCACGAGAACATCTGTTTTAGGACAGGAAAAAATGGTTAAATATAGTAGCAGTACCACAGAAGCACTGAAGCATCTGTTTTAGTACAAAAGAGACTGGCTAATAATGACAGTAACATGAAAGCACCAGAACATCTGTTTTGGGACACGAAAAATTGGTTAGATATAGAAGCAGTAACACAAAATCACCAGAACACTTGTAGGACAAAAGAGACCGGCTAATTATAGCAGTAACACAAACGCATTGGAGCATCTGCTTTAGGACAAAAGAGATTAGTTAATTAAAGTAGCAGTGAAAAAAAAAACACCGGAGCATCTGTTTCAGGATAGAATTAATTATTTAATTATAGAAGTAGTAACATAAAGCATTGGAACATTTGTTTTTAGGACAACACCACAAAAGCACAAGAACATCTATTTAAATACAGATATCAGTTAATTATGGTAACACAAAATCTCCAGAACATTTGTTTGTAGACCAAAAGAAATTGACTAATTATAGCAGTAATGCATAAACACTGGAATATTAGCTTTAGGACAGAAGAAATCGGTTAATTATAGTATTAGTGACATTAAAACACTGGGATATCTGTTTTAGGACAGAATAAATTAGTTATTCATAACAAAAAAAGAACAAAACCATAGGAACTTCTGTTTTAGGACTGGAGAAATTGGTCAAATATAGTAGCAGTAACACAAAAATACTAAAACATCTATTTAAAAACAGATATCTGTTCATTTTGGTAACAGTAAGACAAAACCACCAGAACATCTGTTTTGGGACAAAATAAATCGACTAAGTATAGTAGTAATGCAAAATCACTGGAACATCTGTTTTAGGACAGAATAAAAGTGGAGGAAAAATGTCCAGATCATCCAAATACGATCACATCACAGAAAATCTGAGGTAGCTCAACTAAACGCATGGCTCAAAGCCACTTAAGCCAACTTTCAGCTTAAAAAAAAGTACTATTTTGAGGTCTAGCTTAAAGAAACAGATGGTGTCTACCTACTGGACTGAAATGTGGAATTGGTTTTAAAAAAATGAGTCTTGATAGTTGAAGGCTCCATGCCTCCTGTTCAGGTTTGGGATATTTTTTGCATGGGAAGTTCAGGACCATTACACCTCCAGACAGATAGCATGTGGTTACCTTGGGAAAACTGTAAATGAGAGGCAGTAACTCAGAAGTCCATGGGTCATTTGCAAACTCCGAATGTCGCCTTTGGGAGCACATCTGTGCCGGTGAAGTGAAGCAAATGCACAAGAACCTTTCTGCTGAGGTTAGAAGACACACCAAGACCAGAACATGTACCGAGCTCTAAAGGGGTCTCATCAAAAATAAAAAATGGCCTCCGTTTTTTTTTTCCATCAGTCACCGAGAAAGGAGCATGGAGGAGCCAGATGTGAGATTTTTCTGACTGGGATTTAATTTCCTCTTTCCATATTTTATAAAACTCCTCTCCTTTCTCATTCTCTTCCTTTCCCGCCTTTATTCCTCCATCATCTATCACTAAATTTGACTCTATTATGCTTTACCGAGGAATGTAACCCATCCATCATGAAATGCCCTGGTCCCTTACATCGTGATGCTGCACAGTTCATGGAGCAGAACATGCCAGCAGCAGAATGGTCCAACCGTGGGGCTGATAATGTCTGTCTTCATTCTGTCACCTATGCTTAACTAAAAAAATATCAATTTCAATACATTTTTCCATCTAAAAAAAACATGTTTGTGGGAAAATATTGGTGGTTGAAGATAAACTATGGAGAAGCCTTGTTATCATCTTGAAAGAATACGTCTGGTTCTGACCAGTGATGCTGATCCATCCGTCCATTCATCCATCCCCTGACCTGTAGCGTTCAGGTTAACTGATAAAGTGCTTTTAGTTTATTACTAGAGCCTGCCTAAGGAGTGGACAAGAAGGGATTATCACAATAAGATGAAAAACTACAACAAACCTGCTAACCCAAGGCAATTTTTTACTTCAGACATCGGCTATAATGTGGAAGGAAGCAGTTCATCCTCATGGGCAGAAGAGCTGAGCGGTATTTGTCCATTCCGGAGCCACCCTCCACCCTCAATCCGACAGCAAAAGCCTCTGCTTCTGATGATATCCCTGAGAAGGTACTACAGAGCTTTGCTGATAGAAGTCCTCCCAAACTCTATCATTGTGATTTGGCGCCCTCTGCAACAGTGTCCTAGGCACCCGCCTAGGTCGCCTGTGCCCATGCTCCACTGCAGCATGCAAGTCCAGGCTGAGCTCGCCAGCTGAATTAAGATTGGGTTTTTATCTTATCCAGTATAAAATTTACTTTTATTCTGTGGAGTCATGTTTTGTACTTCAGTGCTTTGGGATGTAACTAATTTGTGGAGGTTTACCTTCCTTTCAGGCCAAGGTATAACTTTTTTTTCTTTTTTGCCTTTACCCAGCCAGTACGGAAAGTGGGCTCATATAGTTTAAAACTGGGCAAAAAATGTGTTTGCCTACATTGACTTAAATAGGGGACTCAGTGGGTTAGCTTGCTACGTGAGTCAGCTGCCCAGTGGGAAGCGTAGCGTGCTTTCGAGCTCTGCTGTAGCATACTAGCAAATTTCTTCTGTAGCAAGTCAGTGAGCTCCGCTTTTGCATGCTATCGAGCTCTGCTGTAGTAAGGTAGCGAGCTCTGCTATATTAAGCTAGCGAGCTCCACTGTAGCATGCTAATGAGCTCCTCTGTAGCATGCTAGTGAGTTCCTCTGTACTGAGATAGCGAGCTCCACTGTAGCAAGCTAGCTAACTCTGCTGTATTGAGCTAGCGAGCTAAGCGGGAGCGAGCTAGCAAGCTCTGCTGTATTGAGCTAGTGAGCCCCACAGTAGCATGCTATCGAGCTCCGCTCCAGCATGCTAGCGAGCTCCACTTGAGCATGGTATCGAGCTCCGCTATAGCAAGCTAGCAAGCTCTGCTGTTTTGAGCTAACAAGCCCCACAGTAGCATGCTATCGAGCTACGCTGTAGCAAGCTAGCGACTTCTGCTGTTTTGAGCTAGCGCACCCCACAGTAGCATGCAATCAAGCTACACTGTAGCAAGCTAGCGAGCTCTGCTGTTTTTAGCTAGCGAGCCCCACAGTAGCATGCTAGTGGGCTCCGCTGCAGCATGCTAGTAAGCTTCTCTTTAGCATACTAGCAAGCTCCACTTTAGCATGCTATCGAGGTACGCTGTAGCAAGCTAGCAAGCTCTGCTGTTTTGAGCTAGCGTGCCCCACAGTAGCATGCTATCGATCTCCGCTGCAGCATGCTAGCGAGCTTCACTTTAGCATGTTAGCGAGCTCCACTTTAGCATGCTATGGAGCTCCGCTGCAGCATGCTAGCAAGCTCCACTTTAGCATGCTATCGAGCTCTGCTGTATTAAGCTCGCGAGCTCTGGTACTTTTACTTAACCCTTTAATACCGGAGCTCCAATGTTTATGTTCTTGGATTTACTGTAATTTTTCAAGTGTTAACACGATTAACGTCATTCCAGTGGATTCTGAGGGAGAAAAGCGGCTCGGTAAAGATTTTGTGTTTAAGCGTCACTGGCGACACTTCAGGTGTTAAAGGGTTAAAAACTTTTAATTCAGAGTAATCCTTAATGTAAAACACACACAAAAGGTTTGAGTTTATGTGAAGATGGTAGACATCTCTAATTCTGATGTAGGCTCGAGGTTTACCAGCAATCCCCAGACCTCCCAGAGTCCCAGCTCCTGACTTATGAGAGTGTAGATCACGAGGAAATCACACACTAATAATTATCAAACAGCGTTGCTTTTAAATGACTGCAATTATTCTTTGTAGTGTGATTGGGCCAAGGCGGGATCTCATGAGAACAGTGCAGTGGAGTAAATATGTCAGCCTGACACCGCTGTAATTTGGCGGGGGACTGCGGGGAAAGACCGCGAGCTGCAGAACATACAAGCACATTAGCAGGACTTCTGCAGCGGGGCAGTCATCAAACTTTAATCAATGAAGCGAGTGATTAAAGTTCATTTTATAGAAAAACTTCCATAACATGTGGATGCACTAAAGCTTATCTTATCGCAGGTCCTGAATCCTCACAGTGGAGAACAGTAATCCTAACGATGATTAAGGATCGACCATAATTAATGCAAATGCTGAATAAGACATCAGCATGACGACTCTTTAAATTAACCTTTTGACTTCAGAAAAATGTAGATTACATCTTTTTGATCATTTTTAATAAAGAAACCTCAATTTCAGACTAATTTTTACTTTTATTTGTTCAAACAAAGGGGATTAAGTCAAGAAAAATACATGAAAAATGTCATTTCATATCTAAAGAAAAATGGTAAATAGAAAAAATATTAATTGGAAATATTAAATCATTTTTGAAATTGGTCTTTTGATTGAATTAGTGCCTTTGAAGTAAATTAAACTGACAGAGAATCAAATAAACATTTTTTTTGTTAATTTAATCATCAGTTGATCAATTGAACTGAGGAAAAGAAACTAAAATTTATGGTTTTATGCAAAGTTGAACTCTTCTAACCCTCACTAACATCAGGCGCTCTTTGTCAGCTGGTGTGGACATCTTTTTTAGCACTAAAGTCTCAGTCAAATCATACTTTTTTTTTTTTATTTTAAAACCCTTCCCAGTGATCTTTTAGTTATTTTGCTTTTATCAAAACATTTTTAAATATTTTACTATAAGACAAGGGTGTCAAAATTAATCGCACAATCCAAAACAATGCTTATGTATATTAATGCGTTAATTCTGGTTGATTGATCGCATTAATGCGTTAACGTGTCAGAGTTGAGCCCTCTATTTCTACCTCTAACCACCAGAGGGAGCTCTCGCCTGAGTATTAACAAGCCCTGCTGCCTTCCTCTACTGCATCTCCCATGATCCATTTCTCTCTGGTGTAAGCCTTCCTCAGCTGTTTCTCATCACCACCCTGTATATATGTCACTCTCCAACCTCTGCTGAGTGCGAAGTCTTGTTTGGTCCTCTTACAGTCTGAGTATAGCGTCTCTGTGTATTTGACTCCTGCCAGTTTAATCGCCTTCCTGCCTTGCTCCTTGTATCTTTGACCCTTGCCTGGACTCTGACTTTGTTATTGTCTTGCCCTTGTTCATTAAATCAGTTGCACTTGGATCCAAATGCCTCTTCGTCACATAACATCCACAGTCCTAGTTTGAAATAATAATAATAAAAAAACTTTTACTGAAATAACTGAAGTTTCTATGTTGTTACAAGTGATTGTCATCAAGTCATTTCCTGGTGTTTACTCTCTACTGTTCCTGTTGTATTAGTGCGCACACTCACCCGTCCTTTCGTTCCTAATTTCACGCTCCACCTTCTGCTTACAGTTATAAATCCCTTCCGCCGTCTGACCTTGGCAACTACTGATGAGAGGACGGACATCTTCATTCACGATGTCATCCGGCTGTCACGCTGATGACCCAAAAGCAAATCAGCCGCGCACTCAGGCACACATACACATGTAGTAGCAGAGAGGAAGGGGACACGTGGACGCCGAGGACCCGTACGACCCGGCGGCGAGCGGACTGACAGGTCAGCACTCGCAGACTGCACGAGTCGTCCTCTGATCTGATTGATCCTTACAGATTAGCTGATGCAATCTGCCACACACGGGCTGAAGATGTGAGGAAAAAACTCATAATCGTCTAATTTTTTCTCTTTCTTCTTGTTGACTTGACTCCACACACTTTAATTAAAAGTCCAGAATCGCCCTCACGGGTCCAGAACTCAGGCTTGTTAATCCCACACTTTCTAAGAGTGATAAATTGCTTCAGATTGTCCGCTCTGTGTGGTTTTGACACTAATGACTCCCCAGACAACCTATGCACCTGAATGTGTCTGTTTTTATATTTACAGTCTAATATTTCTTCTCTTCTGCAGAGGCTAATATGAAGGCCCAGTCCAATAAATCCCAAACCTTCTAACAAGAACAGTAAACGTGTTGGACTGGAGAGAGACACCGGCTGATCAATAGAAACCACATTTGCTTCAATTCTTTTTCCTCTTCTCAGCAGAATCTCTGCTCTTTTAGGGAATCTGCTCGCTGCAATTAGAGTTGCTGATGGTGTCTTCTGTGTCGCTGGAGGGAGATTTAATTTAGAAAAAGGAGCCAAGCAGCAAGGGTTTGTGGGAAGAGGTGATAATGGAATTGAAATGGAGACAAATTAGTCAGTGGATGACATTGATAATAAATAAATAAATATTTAAATATAAATATTTAAGCTTCTTAGCTTAATATTTATTTGATAAATAAATATTTAAGCCCAAATTAAATATTTAGATTAAGTGTTTAACTTTTTTACTACATTTTTAGCTATTTTTAAAATTAACTTTCCAGCGAGCAGAAAATAAAAGTTTGATTTTCTGTTTTTTTCTACCTAAAACAGGCTGAAAAATAAATAAATAATTGACTGTGTAGCTCCATAAACTGACTTTATTTGATCATACTTGAATTATTTTAGCAGAAAATAACATAGACAGTTATACGGAAGAGGATTAGGGCCACTGAAAAAAAAAAAGCCCATGAAAAATTCTAACTTTTTTTCTGAGATTTTCTGAGAATTCTGAGATTAAAGTCAGAATTCTGACTTTAAAGAACATTTTAATGTAATGTATTAGATTTTTTGGGGCTGTTTTTGTGTTTAGCAATTTCTTCAGACTTTAAAGTCAGAATTCTGAGATTAAAGTCAGAATTCTGACTTTAATCTCAGAATTCTGAGAAAAAAGTCAGAATTCCAAGATTAAAGTCAGAATTCTGAGATTAAACTCATAATTTTTCATGGGCTTTTTTTTTTTTTTAGTGGCCCTAATCCTCTTCCGTACAATTAAGCCCAATGGGGTAAGTTTTTTGCAATATCAGGCTATATAAATAAAACTGAATTGTATTGAATTGAAAACCGACAATCTCAAATGTGAAGAACAGCATAGAAAACACTTGATGTTGAGAAAAAAGGAGGTGAAGAATGTGATCCGTGACCTCCATGCCCACTCCCAGCATGAGTCGGCCAGAGGAACCCTTCATCAGCTCCAGTGCATGCACTCACACTCACGACTGTCTGGGACATCCATTCCTCACACTCCAACTCTGTAATGTTGGCTCTGGAAGTTTTGGCACGTCTGCGGGAGAAGGGTTAGAAGATTTCCTTCGCTGGTTCTGCGAGAACTCCAGCCCCCCCATAAATCTAATCCCTTCATGCTGAAAGTACAGTTTTCTGTTTGTCAGTTTATTCTCCTTTTCATTCCCTGTCCTCTCTCAAACTTATATTCTGTTCTTTTTTTCTCATTTTAATGTATTAGATTTTTTTATAGTCGTGTCTGAAGCTTCAGATCAGATATTTCTCTGGAGTCTGAAGCAATATTTTCAAACAACATGATCTCTACCTTTGCATGGAAAACATAAACATGATCAAATCTATTGTTTCAGAAAATACTTTAATTTGGATGCTAGTGCTGATAGCTGTAATCACTGTATTTTGGCATTTACTAACATTTTATTTTGAAGGCTAATATGTCAGCTACATGCTATCTGTTTTAGCTAATTGAGAATTTTTTCATTTTTTTATGCTGTTTTTGTGTTTAGCAATTTCTTCAGCTACACGCTAGCTGTTTTGGCTAACGTAGGGTTTTTTTGTTTTGTTTTATTGGCAAATTTGGCATTTAGCTAATATTTTAGCTAACTATCAACTTCAGCCTTTTCAGCTATTAGCTTCAGTGATTTCAGCTATCAGCTCAAATGTTTATAGCTATCAAATTCAGCATCTTCAGTTATTAGCCCTAGCATCTTCAGTGGCCAAATTGAGCTTACAGCATTCAAGCTAGCATTATCGCAGGTAATGCTATATATCTAGTTCAGAATGATGATAAAAAGCTACGGTTTTCAACCATTTATTAAAAAATTTTAGGCTATTTTTTAGCATAGCTAATATTTCAGCAACATACTAGCTGTTTTGGCTAATTTAGGCTATTTTCATTTTTTTTAAGGATATTTTGAAGTTTAGCTTTTTTTTCAGCTAAATGCTAGCTGTTTTAGTTAACCTACGTTTTTTTGTTTGTTTTTTATTATTATTTTTTTAGGCTAATTTGTCATTCAGCTAATATTTAGCTAATATTCGGCTAGCTATCATCTTCAGCGTCTTGAGCTATTAGCTTCAGGGATTTTAGCTATCAGCTCCAATGTTTATAGCTATCAATTTCAGCATCTTCAGCTATCAGCACTAGTATTTTCAGCGGCTAAATTCAGCTTACAGCATTCACGCTAGCATTATCGCAGGTAATGCTATATATCTAGTTCAGAATGATGATAAAAAGCTACGGTTTTCAAGTTTTAAAAATTGGCATTCTGCAATTTTATTTTTAGTATTATGTCACTTATTAAGGTTTTTAAGGCTATTTTTTATCTTGGCCAATATTTCAGCTACATAGCTACAAGCTGTTTTGGCTAACTTAAACTTTTTTTAGTTTTTTAGGATATTTTGAAATTTTGCTATTTTTCAGCTATATGCTAGCTGTTTTAGCTAACCTACGTTTTTTTTTTTTTTTTTTTTTTTTTTTTTTAGGCTAATTTGGCATTTAGCTTATATTTTAGCTGGGTTCAGTGTCTTGCCCAGGGACACTTCGACCCCACTTTGCCTAATGAAGTTGCCAGTTAGTTTAAAGAAATGTGCTCAAAAAAATGTACAAAAGATGAATAAAAACCACAATTTTGATCACATAGAATCCAAAAATTGTTATAATGAACCAGAAAAAAAGAATTGGATGGCAGCAAAAAGACTAAAACTGATTTGAAAAAATTGTTTTTAATACCATATATTAAATTCAAGAGCTAGTATTGTTGTGCAGGTTTAAGGTATGAAACCTCTTCTGAATAAACCACATAATTCTTTTCATTAAAAGTACAAGCTGATCTTCTCTCTCCTTATCTGTGCTCAGATACATAAACGCACTCAGGTTTAACTCATCATCGTTAGGACTTTAATTTGAAAAATGAAGCTCTGTAATGCATATGAAAGTTTGTGTAACTCAGAAATCCTTCAAGCACACATGAACCCAAGCGAGCTTGGAGAGCCTCGCCGGAGGTGAAATCACACACATCAAAGTAGCTGCAGCCGCCAGCGCTGACCTTCCCATCAAGCCAGACCAATGTCATGTTGCATTAAACCCATCTGAAGACACCTGATGCATAAAATTGTTCTTTTCCTTGTTGCTCAGGTGAATGAAGTGCACATAGCCGCTTGCCAACATTGTTCTGCGGAGAATTTAAAGAAGCAGATGCAGAAAAATGAGCCGCTCAGCTTAAAAAGGTATAAATGTATCACTGTAGATAATTAAATTGAAAATGGGGAATGCGGAATAGAACAATGCTGGTTAGATTTCCCTAAAGGAGGATGGGTGTCCAGGGAGCTCAAGGACAGAATAGTTAATGGAGCATCGGGAAGATGACAAGGAAGAAAGGAAATGAGGCGGATGTTGGAAAAAGCATGGATGACAGAGGAGGAACAACTCCTTTAATATGTCAATTTCTCATGTAAAGAGGAAACTGAGATGTGATTGTCATCCATGTAACATTGAAAGCAAAGGCATTTAATCACTTTTCAATATTTGGTTTCTTTTTAATAAGTTAATATTTGCATGAAAAACAAGGTTTTATACTATGAATTTTAATTGTTTTCTATAGCACAAGTGTCAAAGTCAAGGCCCGGGGGCCGGATCCGGCCCTCCAGATCATTTTATTTTATTGTTATTAATTTCCCGATGTTATTTTGCACTTATTTCTAACTTGTATAATTTTGACCAAGAGAGAAAAATATTAAGTTATTTAAGGTGTAAGTTGATTTATTCTAGAATAATATTCCTGCCTTCTTATTATTAATTATTAATGGTTTTAAAGTTTTAAAAATTTAAATTCTGCTAGCTTTTTGGACTATTTTGTCATTTACTAACATTTTATTTTGAAGGCTTATATTTCAGCTACATGCTAGCTGTTTGGGCTAATTGGGCTTTTTTCAGTTTTTTAGGCTATTTTTGCATTTAGCAATTTCTTCAGCTACATGGTAGCTGTTTTGGGTAACGTAAGTTTTTTGTTTTGTATTTATTAGGCTAATTTGGCATTTGGCTAATATTTTAGCTGGCTATCAACTTCAGCATTTTTAGCTATTAGCTTCAGTGATTTTAGTTATCAGCTCCAACATTTATAGCTATCAAATTCAGCATCTTCAGTTATTAGCCCTAGAATCTTACAGCATTCACACTAGCATTATCACAGGTAATGCTATATATCTAGTTCATAATTACGTTAAAAAGTTACAGTTCTCAAGTTTTAAAAAATGACATTCTGCTAGCTATTTGGACTGTTTTGGCATTTGCTAACATTTTAATTTGAAGGTTAATATTTCAGCTACATGCTAACTGTTTTGGCGAATTGGGCTAATTTAACTAATATTTTAGCTAGCTCTAAACTTCAAAATTTTCAGCTATTAGCTTCAGTGATTTTAACAATCAGTTCCAACGTTTATAGCTGTCAAATTCAGCACTAGCATCACTGGTAATGCTATATATATATCTATAGCTATATATCATAATTACGTTACGAAGTTACGGTTCTCAAGTTTTAAAAGTTGGAATTCTGCTAGATTTTTGCATTTTTAAGATTTTTTAGGCTTAGCTAATATGTCAGCAAAATACTAGCTGTTTTGGCTAATTTGGGCTTTTAGCTATTTACCCAGCTACATGCTAGCTGTTTTGGCTAACCTCGGTTAGCAATTTAGGCTAGTCATTTAGCTAATATTTTAGTTGGCCATCAGCTTCAGTGATTTCAGCTATCAGCTCCGTTTTTAGCATCTTCAGCGGCCAAATTCAGCTTCCAGCATTCACAGAAGCATTATCGCAGGTAATGCTATATATCTAGTTTATAATTATGATAAAAAGTGATATTTTCTGTTTGGACCGCGACCTAAGGTGTGTTTTGGATTTTTTTTACCCCTTGTGTGATTGAGTTTGAGACCCCTGCTTTATAGAATCCTAATTCAAATTTCCAAACTTAGATGCTCAGAGGTGCAGCAGCTGCCATCATCCATCTGAGGCCATGGCAGGATGTCAGCACTCACACGTCAAAGTGGAGACTGTATGCGACAATTCTGTCCTAGTTCCTTGACTTCGTTGACCTCACACCACTTTTGCATGTGTGTGTCTGGGGAAACACGCATGTAGTGGGCAGTCGCCTCCGGACAGACAGCTGCACGCCGTTACCTCCTCTGTTTCTGCTCTAAACAGTGACGTTTGTGGATCAGAACTTCACACACAAAACTCAGACATATAAAAAAACAAGTTTTTAACATGTTCTTAAGGGATTTTTCTCATGATAAAAAAAAGGCAAAAAAATGGGAAAAAAATGTTGCATAAATTCTTGTCTCTAGTCAACAGATTTCTGAGAAAAGTCTGAAGCTTTGGGGAGAAGAGTGAGTGTGAACGAGCTGCAGAGGTGCTTCCTGAGCAATGAGTGCTTCAGCGCGGAGCTGCAACCTCAGCACAGCTCAGGAACACTCAGAATTCATCATCCAGGACAGCGGCGGGCTGGCAAAGTGTCCGGTCTTCATGCACGGGGGGGCATACACATGCATGCAGTCGGACGCAGCATGCAAGCTTGTTTGTAAGCTGCCCACCTCTTCTGCTCCTCAAGGCTCCTGCAATCCATCCAGCTGTCCCAGAGAAACACGCAGGCCGGAATTTGTGCAACGCTTTGTTTTTCCCTGCACCTCTGAGCTGTCACATTCCTGCTACCGAAGGTGTGATCACAACACAGCCGGTAAAAGTGGAGCATGTCGAAATGTCTCTACAAAAAAAGCCGAAATAGGCCAAAACAGCTAGCATGTAGCTGAAATATTAATTAAACTCCAAATTAGCCTAAAAAATCTTAGTAAAAATAATTTAAAAAAGCTAGCAGAATGCCAATTTTTAAAATGTTAAAACCATAACTTTTTAACGTAGTTATAAATAATAAAAAATCTGAAATATTATTCCAGAATAAATCAACTTAAACTTTAAATAAATTTTAATATGTTACTCTCTATAAAATATATTTTGTCAAAATTATACAAGTTAGAAATAAGTGTGACACGCACTTTAAGTGAACGCAATAATGGAAAATCAGTCTATTATACTTGACTTTACTTAACATTTACTATATTTAATGAATATATTGTGACCCAAGTGTTTATTATATGGATTTTTTCTTGTAAAAACGTTTTTTCAATTAACTCATTTATTTCTGAAAGTTCAATTTGTGATTTAAAAAAAAAAAATTCTACAATAAATGCTGGAAATAATCCAATAAATCAAATCAAATGTTAACTTTTAGCTAAAACTACAATGAAAAAAGTGAAACATTGATCAATTAACAAAACCTGTATAATTAGTTGCATTTAAAACTTTTTGTTTTCATAAGAATAATTTGTTTAGTTGAGGAAACCATCAATCCAACATTTTATTTTAATGAAAACAAAAAAAAATAAATGGAACAAATTAAAGAACTTTTATTAATTGATCCAATATTTAACTTTTATCAGTGTAGAATAAGACTTAAAAATATATATATATCTTCCTATTTATCATAAGAAGGATTCATTGTCCTAAAGTAGTAAACTCTTCAGACAAGCTAAACAAGATCTGACATTATATCTTATTTTTTACTGACATAAATACAAAAACGTGTTTATAGAAACATTAAGAAACACATTAAAAGGAAAAAATAGTTTTTTTTTTTTTTACATTTGATTACAATAAATTGTGACTAATTCCATACGATGAAAATTCATCCCCAAAAAGGGTCAAATGAAGAATAGATGTGGGACATTTTACAGTGCGAACAGTTCTGTTTACCCAAAATGCAAAGCTTTTAAGGTGGTATTTTTCCCAAATGAAATCCAACACAAAAATCCCACTGGAGAATTTAATTTGAAAAAAAAAAAAAAATATTAGAAAAGGCCCCAGAAGAAATCAGACGATGGCCTAGAAAGATGGAACTAATGTAACCTTTTTTCAGTGTCAATACTGAAGAAATCTGCTTTTATATCAAAATTAACCTGTTTTTAAAGTTAAATATTTACCATGGGGGATCATCATTTTATTTAATAGTAATCATACAAACAAATATCATATTCTTTAACAAGAAAGCAATGAATGTCACCAACACCAGTAACCTTTCTCATGTCAATGGAGGGAAAGAGAGCAAATTAAAGTCTCAGAAACAGACTTTATTTATTATAATAACCTGCAAAACTGAATTGTGTCATTTAATGGATTTAATGTACTTTATAAAGCCTTAATAAACTGGATTTTGGTGAAACAATCCTGAATATCAAAAATTGTCTGAATCAATGTCGGTACTTTGCTGCCCTCTGGTGTTACTTTGAGGAACTTCACCCAGGAAATGATTAAAAGCAGAATTTAAAAACGACAGTGAGGCACCATAGTGTTAACAGCAGTAATTCACATTGTGTTGACAATAAAGTTTGTCCTTTTGCAGTGGGTCCATCGTCTTTCAGTTTGTGTGCAGGTCGTCTGCTCTCTCTTTGTGTATAAAAAGTCTTTAAAGGATCTGTTCCGTGCTGGAAGCAGAGATGTCTAGAAGTCTCCAGGCGGCATACGGGTTAAGCTCTTCCTGATCTCGACAGAGAGCCCACACATACATCATCCTGAGAACTTTGTCCTAAAAGAAGAACACAAAAATATGGACATCGTAAATAATACAGATTTCATTTTGTGTTTGTGTAGATTTAAAGACCCACGTAGATGAAAATAGCATTTTTGGTGTTTATAACATGTTCTTGTAGCATTTTTCTCTTGATGGAGGACATTTATAAAATAATTTAAGATAAAAACTACATGCCTGAGCATTTCTTTATTTAGAACCAAACTCAATCGTACAAGGGGCCAAAATTCAAAACACACCTAAGAACAGGATAAACATTTATTTACACTCTAAAACATAACTTTTTAACATGATTATGAACTAGATATATAGCATTGCCTGCAATAATGTTAGTGTGAATGCTGTAAGCTGAATTTGGCTGCTGAAGATGCTGAAATTAAAAACACTGAAGTTGATAGCCAGCTAAAATATTAGCTTAATGCCAAATTAGCCTAGCATGTAGCTGAAAAAAATGCTAAACTTCAAAATATCCTAAAAAAAAACAACAAAAAAAGCCTAAAGTAGCCAAAACAGCTAGCATGTAAATAGTAGCCTAACTCCACAACAGCCTAAGAAAACTGAAAATAAGGAGAAATTAGCCAAAACAGCTAGCATGTAGCTGAAATATTAGCTAAACGCCAAATTAGCCTAAAAAACAGAAAAAAGCCTAAAATTAGCCAAAATAGCTAAACTTCAAAATAGCCTGAAAATAAAAACCTAAATTAGCCAAAATAGCTAGCGTGTAAATATTAGCCTTGCTCCAAAACAGCCTAAAAAAATAAAAATAAAGCCCAAATAGCCAAATCAGCTAGCATGTAGCTGAAATATTAGCTAAACTCCAAAATAGCCTAAAAAATCTTAATAAATGCCAAATTGTCCAAAAAGCTATCAGAATGCCAATTTTTTTTTACTTTAAAACCGTAACATTTTAACATATTTCTGGACGTTTTTTTTGTGTGTTATGCTAACGTTAGCTTTGTTAGCTTGGGGAGAGAGCGTAAACAAAAGGGCTGATGGGAAATAAGAGAGGTTAACTTCCATGCCTCAACTCTGAAGCAGATAAATGATGAACATTTGCTCCTCTGAAGAAAACGAGTTTTTCAAAACGTGTGTTAAAAACTCAATAATCATAATAAAAAGACGACTGGCCAGAATAATGCCAGTGGTTACAATAAAGAAAAATAAGGCTGGAGTGGTACTTTATGACATTTATTGAGTTTATTAACACCTTTAACACCGGAGCTGTTCTTTGATTTACGGTAACTTTTCAACCTTTAACACGATCAGCGATATTCTGTAGATTCTGTAGAAGAAAAGTGGCGTGAAAGCGTCAACGGTGACGCTTCATGTGTTAAAGGGTTAAACTTTAAAGGGTTGAAGTACAAGTGTATTGATGTTAAAATTAGAAATGGCCAACATTTAAAAATGAAATCTACTGGGACAAACACAATCTGATGAATGATTATTTAAAACTTCAGATTTAATTTGAGACATTATTTTGTATTAGTTTTAAAATTCCTCAAGAACATGTCAAAACACGTTTTTCAATTTCCTTGAACACCAAAAATCTTAAATATTCTTGTTTTATTAGGGTGCAGATTTTCCTTAAATCAGGGGCCGGATCTGGCCCTCCTCCATATTTAGCCCCGCCCCCCAAACTGTTTTGGCTACATTAGACATTATTTCTGTTTTTTAGGCTAATATGGCATTTAGCTAATATTTTCACGTCATGCTAGCAGTTTTGGCTAATTTAGGTTTTTTCCAGTTTTTTTGGGCTAATTTGGAGTGAAGCTAAAATTTTAGCTTTATGCTAGCTGTTTTGGCTAATTTAGACACTTTTCCATTTTTTTTAGGCTAATTTGGCATTTAGCTAATATTTCAGCTACATGCTAGCTGCTTTGGCTAAATTAGAATTATTTTTTAGGCTAATTTACCATTTAGCTAATATTTTCACGTCACGCTAGCAGTTTTGGCTAATTTATGTTTTTTCAGCATTTTTTTTTAATAATTTGGTATTTAGCAAATATTTCACCTGCATGCCAGCTGCTTTGGGTAATTTAGTTTTTTTCTGTTTTTTAGGCTAATTTGGAGTGAAGATAAAATTTTAGCTTTCTGGTAGCAGTTTTGGCTAATTTAGGCTTTTTTTCAGTTTTTTAAAAATAATTTGGCTAATATTTCAGCTACATGCTAGCTGTTTTGGCTTTTTTAAAAATTTTTTGGCTAATTTGCCATTTAGCCCACATTTCTATGTCATGCTACCAGTGTTGGCTAATATAGGCTTTTTTATGTTTTTTGGGGTTAATTTGGCATTTAGCTAATATTTCAGCTACAAGCTAGCTGTTTTGGCCAAATTAGATATTTTTCCAGTTTTTTAGGCTAATTTACCATTTAGGTAATATTTCAGCAACGTGCTAGCTGTTTTTGCTAATTTTGGCTTTTTTTTCTGTTGTTTAGGCTAATTTGGCATTTAGCTAATATTTCAGCTACAAGCTAGCTATTTTTGCTAATTTAGGCTTTTTTTCAGATTTTTAGTCGCTAATATTTCAGCTACATGCTAGCTGTTTTGGCCAAATTAGATATTTTTCCAGTTTTTTAGGCTAATTTACCATTTAGGTAATATTTCAGCAACGTGCTAGCTGTTTTTGCTAATTTTGGCTTTTTTTTCTGTTGTTTAGGCTAATTTGGCATTTAGCTAATATTTCAGCTACATGCTAGCTGTTTTGGCTAGTTTAGAATTTTGTGAGTTTTTCCAGCTAAGTTTTCACTTCACTAATATTTTAGCTAGCTAACAGTTTCAGTGTTTTCAGATATCAATTTAAGCATCTTCAGCTATTAATCTTTCACAGGTAATGCTATGCATCTAGTTTTTCAAATGTTTTAGCATTATTTTTTCTGTTAAGATTGTGTGGCTTTCTGAAAAACCAAAAATCTTTTCGTTTAGGCTGTTATTGTTACACTTTTTCTGTCAGCCTACAAACCGACCCCGACCCCACATCTGAGAAGAAAACAGTCATGTGGTCCTCACAAGAAAAGGTTTGGGGACTCCTGCCTTAAATGATGATGGAACAACATATTTAAGGAAGAATTCAGTGTTTAAATCTATTTAATATTTCTTTGACATAATTCACCATGACTGCATGACTGTTCGCTTCATCAAAGCCAGTGATTTGTGTAATCGTGGACAGAAACTGTCTGCTTCACTCACAGGGTCTCCCTCCACCACCTCCCCTTTGGCGTTCCGGATCACCATGACCATCTGAGCCTGGAAGGTTATTATCAACACCGGACCTTGCTCCATGATCTTGCCCATGGCCAGCTGGAGAGAGAGACACAAATGCTTCAGAGCCCAAATATATTCGTTATTCTTTTGCTTTAATTTAATGAATCACAGAGGTTTGGATTTAAATATGTTAAACTGAAACACCCCACAACCTTGAAATGTGCCGGATGACTAATGTCCACTACTAGAGAAAAATCCTCTAAAATATCAACTTGCATTTTCACACGTGCGACATGTAGAAATCTGACTGCTGCCTCCTGATTACAAATTTAGCCAATTTGCAGAAAAACTTGCATTTAGGTGTTTGTTGGATTTTTGGGACGCATGAAGGTCTTAATCTGCTTACGTCGATGTTGTCTATGTCCAGAATCTTGGAGTGGAACTGGAGTCCCATGGCTTTGGCCTGTTGAACGGGATGAGCGAGCTGACTGTACGTCTGCAAAAAGACAGAAAATGAAGTCGTGACACAATAAATGCAGATCGGCTAACATCTGCGTTTGAGTGGAAGACCTTACGGCTTCATAACACCAGTCCTTCAGAACCTCCAGCTCCCCTCTGATCATCGCCTGAAGAAAGACAACAAACCTGCGGTCACAAACGCATCTATTGATGGTCTCAGTTCACTCAAGCACATTTACTTTAGACATAATTAGATCTGTAACGTTCACAGCTCAACGTACCTCCAGTATGTTTGGAATAATGTCTCGCTCGCACTGCTTCAGAAAAGCGTCCTTGTCAAAGGAAGGGTCCACCTTCAGAATCTCCGTCAACACTTCAGACATTTCCGTCTTTGAAAAGAGTCCACCTGAAAAAAAAAAAAGATCAACATCTAGTGAGTTTCTACAAGAAAGCTAAAAAGGTCTTCACAGCTTTGACTTCTCTCACCTATGATGTCCGTCATCTTGTCGGTGACGGCTCGGGACGCTCTGATGAAGGCGTTGTCGCTCTCGTCGTATTTCATCTTCATTTCAAAGAACCCTTCAGTTCACACAGACATGCAGAGAATAGATCAGACTGACGATTGGAAACGTTTACAATCACAACAAACGAGTAAAGCAGGAAGTGGACGCGGAAATGTAAAATTAGGATCAATTCGGCAGCGAAAACTCGAGAAATCAAAATTGAAACTGAAAACTGAGGACTGAAAGTGAAGAATCAGAAAATAAAAATTAAAAAAAAAAGTTGAAAATTCAAAATAGTAGCTGTTATTAATGTAAAAACTATTTTTCAATTTGTAATTTTTACATTTATAGTTTTATTATTTTAAAGCTTTCAGTATTTCTTTCAAATATTGAAAATGTATTTCAAGTTTCAGTTTTTTTTCTATTTTTTTTTTCAAATTTTCTATTTTTTTCTCAAAATCTAAATTTTTTTTTTTCAAATTTAATTTTTTTTCACATTTTCTATTTTTTTCTTAAATTAAAAAAAATGTTTTTCAAATTTTGATTTTTTTCACATTTTCTATTTTTTTTATTTTGATTTTAATTTCTCAAATTTTAATTTTTTTCACATTTTCTACTTTTATTTTCAAGTTTTCATTTTTTTCAAATTTTCAAATCAATCTGTTTTTTGGTTCACTTTAAGCTGATCCTGATTTAATTATATAACTTTTCTCTGTTTTCTCCTTTTGATTTTTGCTAATATTAAGTAGCATCTAAATAAAAATATATATATACATATATTATGAAGAAACAGCAATAAAGCACTAATTTAAATCTTTTACAATCCTTTTTCCATCATCTGACATGACTAAAAATATAAATATAAATGACTGAACTAAAAAAACAAAATAAAAAATGCAAATTAATTTTTATTTAAATTTTGAGCATTTTTTCAAAGCCAAAGAGCCACAATGGAGGGTTAAAAAAGCCTCCGGTTGCAGACTTCTGGTCTACCTAATTTAATTTTTCAACAAATATTACAACACAATTTGTGATCCAGGATTATTCAAATTAGAAGATGTACTGAACTACACTCCCGCTCCAACTTCTAGCATTCGATTCGTCTGAAAACTGCAACCTCATCGCCTGAGAAGACATTTTAATGAGCTAAGAAACGTAGAAATTTGATCAAATAAATAAGAAAATTAAGAACCATCTCTGGTATGTGTGTGGACGGTTCCCTTATATGCTGTAACTAGCTTTAAAAATAAGCATTTAGTGATTTTTAAAGGCTGATTTAATTAAATAAATGTTCTGGAGGACTAAATAAAAACTTGCTTTTGCAGAGTACTTCACTGACAGAAAGTGAATCTTTTGCATAAATAACTATAGGATATAAACAATATGAAACCGTTTCCCTTCATAAAAAACACTTTAATTTCAGAAATAAGTTTTTAAAAAATGGTTAAAAAAAGAGTGTTTCTAAAGATCTGGATTCAGTAAAGATCAGAGACTTCTGATGACTCTTACTGTTAAAGACCACATTGTTGTCTTTGAAGTCTTTCCACTGCTGGTACCACTTGGAGTCTTTGTGCAGGACGACGCCCATAGCTTCCCTGGGACAAAGTGAACTCAGAATGAGAAAAACTCGGTTCAAAAAATACATTTAGATTATACCCAAAAACCGATCAATCCAAGAATGTGAATGGGAACTCCTTTTTTATTTTAAAATGTATGTACAGCAGTCCTTCACTATAGCATTATTCACCTTTAGCAGCTTCTTGTTAAGCAGATTTTAGTTTTTTAGAGTGTTCCGTGGCCTGATTGGTTGGAGACCTTATGGCCTTTTTTTCTATAAAAGTTTGAGCTTTGAGACTTTAAACAAGAGAAAAAGGTGTGAAAATGTTCACAGTTGTCGGAGAAAAGTGTAAAAAATGTGCAGTGAAGAATGTTTTAGCCTTAAAACATCTAGATTTTTAGATCATAACTATTAAGATAACAGACTCAAAAACTGTTTTTTTCTCCAGAGCAGAGTACATGTTAAACAGAACATGAACCTCAAATAAATACATAAAAAATGCAATATTCAGTAGCAATAATGTTATTATTATTTGCTTTCTCCTTTGTGCAATAATGTATATATTCCTACGGCTGTCCCTTAAATATTCTTCTTTATTTAACATATATATATAGTTTATTTTATTGTCTGGAGAGCATCAAGATTTTTTGTTGTATAACAAGCTCCTTGTGCAACAATGACACCAAAAGAGATTCTGATTAATGAGTAAACACCGCATGGATAATGTAGCCGTTCTAAACACCTGGACCTCATTATCCAATAGGAATACCACGATTAGTCGACTATTAATCGACAATTAAAATAGTCGACGACTAATTTAATAGTCGATTAGGCGTTACTTTATATTATATAGAGTCAGAGTGTAGTAAAGTTGAAAGTTATACTGGCATCGTGCTAGCTTTTTGGACTATTTTGGCATTTATTAAGGTTTTTGAGGCTATTTTGTTTAGCTAATATTTCAGCTACATGCTAGCTATTTTGGCTAATTTAGGATTTTTTGTTTTTTTTTAGGCTAATTTGGAGTTTAGCTAATATGTCAGCTTTATGTTAGCTATGTTGGCTAATTTAGGCTTTTTTGCTTCTAATGCTATTTTGGAGTTTAGCTAATATTTCAGCTACATGGTAGTTGTTTTGGCTAACTTAGGCTTCTTTGCTTTTAGGCTATTTTGGAGTTTAGCTAATATTTCAGCTACATACTAGCTGTTTTGGCTAACTTAAGCTTTTTTTTTTGGCTGTTTTTGAGTTTAGCTAAAATTTTAACACAATTCTAGCTGTTTTGGCTAACTTAGGCTTCTTTGTTTTTAGGCTATTTTGGAGTTTAGCTAATATTTCAGCTACATGCTAGCTGTTTTGGCTAATTTAGGCTTTTTTGTTGTTGTTTTTAGGCTGTTTTTGAGTTTAGCTAAAATTTAACACTATTCTAGTTGTTTTGGCTAACTTAGGCTTCTTTGTTTTTAGGCTATTTTGGAGTTTAGCTAATATTTCAGCTGCATGCTAGGTATTTTGGCTAATTTAGGCTTTTTTAATTTCTTTAGGCTAATTTGGCATTTGAATAATATTTTGTCTGGCTATCAGCTTCAGCGTTTTTAGCTATCGATTTCAGCATTTTTAGCTATCAATTTCAGCGTCTTCACCTATCATCACTAGCATCTTCAACGGCCAAATTCAGCTTACAGCATTCACACAAGTAATGCTTTATATCTAGTTTTTAGTTAGTTTAAATCTAATCCTGGTTAAGATTTGTGCTTTACGTCCACTTTATGCCTGACCCGATTAGTCGCCTAATCGGAAAAAATAATCGGTGATTAGTCGACTATTACAATAATAATTTGTGGCAGCACTATTATCCAACCCCAAACTGTTTGTCCTCTTCGGACCGGAGCGAGCAGAGAGCACTCACGTACTCGTTGGCTTCGAAGACTTTGCCTTCATCCCCGGCTCCTTTGGAGGAGAACTCGCTCCTCTTCCGTAGCCTCGCTGGAGGCCGATAGGGGCCCGTGTGGCCGAGGTCTCCGATCTCCTTCTTCACACTCTCCACGCCCTACACACAAGTCATTGAGTACATCAAGCAGGTGGGAATTCATACGATTTTCTACTTCCTACTCCTTTTTCAAGCACTTTATCACTTTTGTTAGTAAATAAAAGGATAAAAAATTATTTTTATGTGTTTTTGATTGCTTAAAATAAACCAATTCAGTACAGAAACCCTTAAAGGTCTGATATTTTGACTTAAGATTCCCATTTTTCCTTCTATATAGGCTGGTTTCTGGGAGAAAACATGCTTGTTTTCCTTTTCTGTCTGGTTTGAAGTGGATGAAGGGGCAGTTTTATACATTTGGACCTCTTTACAACCTGCATACCTGAGATATTGCTCTGAAAGCGCCGCTCTTTCCCAGCTTTTCTCCGCTCTTAGAGACACTTTCTGCTGAGGTTTTTGCTGTTTTGGCTGCTTCTTCCATTCCCTCTTTGATCTTCTTTCCTATTTCTGTCCGAGTGACTTCTTCCAGTCCCTGTTCACACAAACAAGCAAACATATTGAGATTACTAAAGCAGTAAACGAGGAAAAACATCGGCTTTAGACGTGAGTGAACTCACCTCTTTAACTGTATCTGAAATGTTTTCAAACTTCTTCTTAAGAACCTCTGAAGTTTTCACTGTTTCTGATTCTATAGTTTTCTGGAAAAAGATTAGAAATAAAAAGTGTTAAGATAAAAAAAAGTCCTAATTTATGCATTTACATTAAATACCTACATATTTCTTCCGAGCTTGTTTCAATGCATCCGACTCTTCAAGTTTTTTGGCTTCTTCGCGAAATTTTTTGATATTTTCTTTCATTTCTTTGTTCTTGTTTAACTCCTGCTTAAGGTTATCCAAAAACTCCCCGAGAAAACCTCTTCTGCCGCCGCCGCCACCCTTCTCTCCGGACAAATACCTCACCTGCAAGAGGACAGAAAAAATGTTTTCATGATCTGCATATCAGAGAAAGTGCTTGAGATGAAAAAAAAAAAAAGAATTTGATGAGAGCATTCCTAATGATCTGTTTTCATTTTCACAAAATTTAGAATAAATTTAAGTGTTTTTACAGAGGAAGTTTGTGTTTCTGTGTAAATATAAGGTAACGTATTTAATCTTTAATTTGCTTTTAAATGATTTATCTTAAAAAGCTGAGACTGCTAATTGCTTAGAACCATCCATATAAAAGTGCTGTCAAAATGAAACGCTTTGAGATGTTTTTAAAGAAATTTGTCTCTTTATGTGAAAGTTTTTAAAGAAATAAATGTATAGAACCAGTCATGGGCTTAAAGGGCCAGAAAAGAAACGCCAGAAAAGTTAAGTGTGCCACAGAAAACACACATTTAACTTGTAAAATAATATTAGGAGACAAGATTTAGAAGTTATCAGTTTGAATCAATTATAAAAGTCACAGAAAATATCAAAAATTTTAATAAAGATCCATCATAAGAAAAGGCTAAATTCTACAAAATTCTAAATTTTGTAGTTCAGTTGTAAATCTACTAAATTCTACTCTTGTATCATGTTTCCTACAAGTTTAAGGCTTTAAGGTCACATGTGTCAAAAATTAAAGCCAATTGCTTAGTCAGTTTCCCATTTTATTAATTATTTTCAATTTTATTAACTTTTTTGACCAAATTTGTAGCTTCTTATCTTGCCGTTTGTGTTCTGTGCCATTATACTTTAGAGCTCTTCTTTTACTTTTTTTGTCCCCAAGCATATTAGTGCATAACAACTGGTTTCCTGATGTTTATTTACATCATTTGATCAAAACAATCTTGGTTGAACAAATTAAATTTTGGACATGAAATGTGAAATTGTTAAGATATTATTTTTAAATTTATAAATTCAATAGTCTTACTGCAGGAACTCTTTATATGAAATAATAATTAATATGTGAAGTCTTACGTAGAAAACATATGAGATGTGGGAAACCTTTTTTTTTTTAATTCTCTTTATTTATTTGGGGTCAAAAAGTCAAAATGTAAGACATACTCCTTGTTTTGACTCAACCCACTAAATTAAAATAAATTAAAATATATAATTGAAAAAGTTTTTTTCTTTTTTTAGATCAGGATCAGAAAACAGTTTTGATGAAACGGCTGAATACCGAAAATAGTTAAAAGCAAATTTAAAATGTGTTTAAATGTATGACAAGTAGCCAAACAACAGACAATAACTAGTAATAAAGAAACATAATAATTAGTTTACTTGTGCAGAGGTTGTGAGGAGCCCAGGTATCCTGTAAACATGGGTTCTGTTGGTGAGCAGGAGGTAGGAGGAAGGAGAGGCCACCAAACCTCTTCTTACACACATCTGTAGAAAAAGACATCTCAGTTCAAAGAGTAAAATCACGTCCTAATAAACACACCGGGTCACAGTTTCATTCCTCATTAACTGTTAGGAAGCTTTTAATTATTATTTTAATTTTTCAATTAAATTGAAACTCAAAAAGAAACACAAAAAATAGATAAAAAACGAAGTTAGTCAGCCATCTAGCTTTTCACTAAGTCAACTATCTGTGAAGAAATGTATCCTCGTGGAAGCTAACACAGCTAGCTTAAAGAAAAATACAAAAAAATCCCAAAAGTTAAAAGCAAAAATAGATTTTATACTGAACATGAGAAGTTTGTTTGTGTTTTTCATCGAGTTGAGATTTAGCTCTCAGTTTTTACCTGATAACACTGACATAAGGGGGCCGCCATCTTCAAATCATGCTGGTGACCTTTTCCGGTCGTGACCTTCCACGTGAACAGGAAGTGCTTTTGAAAACCCGCGAGAAACTAAAATTAAAAGTTAAATAATAAGTAAAAAGTATTATTCTAATGCTCACAAAATACACAAAAACAACGTGTAAATTATTTTTGAAAATTGAAAAAAAAATCCATCCCAAATTGGTCAGTTATGTATTTTTTTTAAGTTTATTAGCTGTATATCATAAAGCCAGTTTTCAACTTTTTACAACGTACCTCGGAACATTTGATTTGATTCATTGATTTATTTTAAGAATTAAAAACAACAACAACCTAAAATAAAAAAAAAACTGATACATCATTTTTATTTCAGAAATTAAGTGATACATAGATTACATATCTATTACACATATGTATATATATATATATATATATATATATATATATATATATATATATATATATATATATATATATATATATATATATATATATATATATATATATATATATATATAAACTGCTGGTTCCGAAACAATATAGTTTTTTTATTAACTCTTTAAACAAATACTCATTTATTTCATTTTATAGATTTTCTTGATAAAGATAACATCCAAATTACTCCTGAATAATATAGTGAAGAATATAGTTTTCAGTGCAATATCTCCTGGAATATGTCATTTGTATAATTAGAGACTTGATTTCCCTTTCAATCTTTCTCTTTTTTTTTTTTTTTTTTTCAATCTTTCTCTTTCGCTTTCCACTGTTGGAAGAATCTGTTTTACACCACATTCCAGGAAAAATAATAGACATTAGAGCACTGTTTCACAAAAAATACATAATTTCGCCATGGTATTATTGGAAACAACGCGCTCTCACGACACAAATAGATCAAATCCGAAGCACTTTTATTTTGAAAAACTTTCTGCACCTTCACACCGGTTTGTTTAAAAAATACCGGATGTAGAATTTTTACTCTCAGACTGTCGTCCGCCATTTTCAGCACAGTATCGCTCGAGTCCTTTCTGTTATTTGATTTGCTAAAATAACAAACTTAGTTTGCAGAACTTGTCTGTGGAAAGACAGTCTTTTGTTGCCCTCTGAAAATGTCTAACGAGCAGGCCGAAATCGCGATCGAGAATGCAAATCAGCCGCCGGAGCAGCAGCAGGGGTGAGTCTGAATGCCTTTGTTGCAGGTAGCTAGCTAGCTAGCGAGCTAGCAAGACCGACTAACGTTAGCAAATGATACCCCGGCCTTTTATGGAGACTACTGTTCAAATATATGAATGAAAACGTACGCTGAATTCAATTATTTATTTATTTTAATTTATTTAAATGTGCGTTTTGTGTTATTGCGAAATCTTAGCTTGAATGAGGGATAAGCACGGGCCCACTTTGTCTGGCTCGCGGCCTTGCCATGTGGCTGAAGCGCAGTCAAGGCTTTACACGTTCCAGCAATTCACTTAAATAAATAAATAACGAGCATATATTTGAAATGTTTGCATTTAGTTACTTATGGTTATTCTAAAATTATGTATTATTGTTCTCGTTGGTTATTGTTAATATTTCATGCTCGTGACGTTCACCGTAGATTAGCATCCTTTTTGGATTGATGTTGCGTCTTTTTACGCCAATACGTAGAAGAGAAACAGACCCGCTAAAATATGTTGGGGAGAGTGCCGGCAAGA
>NC_050515.1:7690957-7700102 GCF_002922805.2 Oryzias melastigma
ACGTAGAAGAGAAACGGACCCGCTAAAAATATGTTCGGGTTTGAATGGAAGGGTATTTGTGCCACCATATTGCAAAGCAAACGCCACAGTTTTGAGACCCACATTTTCTTAATTGCAAACAAAACGTAAAATGCTGGAATTAAACTTAATTTGCTGATCAAAATATTTAATACGTGCTCTCAAAGTACTTTAACTTAAAAACAATTTTTTGCGTTTGCAAACCTTTTTTTGCGTTCAAAAAATATGTTTGCATCTACAAACTTTTTTTTTTTTATTTTAAAACATTATTAAGCCTTTACAATATTTTTCAAAGAAAAAAAAGTAAACTTTTTCTTCCTTTCAAAAAGTATTTGCATTTGCAATTTTTTTTTTCGGTTTGCAAACTTTCTTGTTTGCAAACTTTTGTTTGCTTTCAAAAAATAGTTTTGCGTTTGAAGCACAAATGTTTTTAGATGAGCTGTGCCCCATCTCACAATTTTTTGAAAGCATAAAAAGTTTGCAAACAAATATTTTTTAAAGCAAAAAAACGCGTTTTGCAGTTAAATATTTTAATTTATGAAGTTTTATTCTCAACACTTGAAATCTTGCTTGCAATTTAGACAATTTTGCTCTCAAAACTGTGACTTTTTCTTGCAATATAGTGCCACAAAACTCACCCCATAGTTTTTACTAATTTATTTCAATTTAATATTATGTTATTCACAAGCATTATGGATACAATATGTATTGTATTATTTTTCACATTTAGAGAAATGAATGGAAAAGCCAAGCCCGAGTCCAATCTGAGCAGGAAGGAGAGACCTCAGAAGAGGGGTGGAGGTGGCCGATTTGAACCCTATGGCAACATAAACAAACGATACCGCGTGGTTGTCAGCAACATTCCCTATGATGTGAAATGGCAAACCCTTAAAGACCTGATGAAAGAAAAAGGTAAGGTTTTCAGACGGAGCGCTGGCTCATGTCAGCTCATAGGTTCAGAGTTAGGATAAGCATCCACGGTCAAATTGTTTGGACGCTGCAGCTTTGAAGGATTGGGAGAACGGTGTTTTGAGAATTTGGTGAGTTACTCGGAACAAAGGTCCAGGATGCCTCTTACTGGCCCACCAATTATGGAGTTGCTGCAGAATAGTACAAAGGTGGTGAACCTTGATGAACATGCGGCTGATTTTGACCATTTTTTATCAGGTTTTTGTGGAGAACAAGGCCACTAGTTTGAAAATATGGCTTTGATCAACAGGGATTTATTATCTAACGACCAGTAAAATCTTACAGGAAGATTTTATTAAAATGTACAGTTTTTGAGAGATGTGACCTTAAATTATCCTGCTTCGCAGCAACTTTGAATTGAGAAAAGATTACTTAAACTCTCACTTTAAGAAAGAATTGTTGCCTGTAGTCAAAGGAGAACTGGATCCTTATTGGTGCCATCGATAATCCAATCGAAGCGCTTCTAACTTGTTTGTTGATAACTGTTTGTAGAGTAAATTGCATTCTCTTTTTTTAGGTGTGACTTGGACAAGCAAATATTACTCATCAGATCTCCATGTTGTGGCAAACACAGCTTTGTGCTGTGGATGATCTTTGGGGTACAGGTCTACAAAATAAAGCAACTTCTTTTGTACTGTCCTTCCCGTTAGAGGTTTGCTCACTCCTTTCAATTTCCTGTAAAGACTAGTGATCCCCAAAAAGTGTGGCTGTGGTAGATGCTGAACTAAAATTCCGACTTTATTCACTCATCTTTGCTTTAGTAGGTCAGAAATAGCTTGGGTCCTTTCCCACAGAGCTTGTTATCAAGAATATTGTCATATTTTGGGGGTTAAAACATGGCGCTGTCAGACAAAGTATGCTCGGGTTTGCGATGAAATGGGCGGAGGCTTTGTTTATCATGAAATCACAGTCAATTTTCTTCATGTAGCAGGTAGGTGGTGGTCATGGTAGCACATCGAAACAGGAAAGTAGCTGGCCAATTTAGCAGTTGGTGTCCACAGTCTTATTGTTTTTGGTGTTTTGGTAGAACTCCAGCAGGTGAAAAGGACAGACTAAGAAGTTTGAAGTTGTTTTCTTTAAAGAACCGAGCTTGCTTTTTGTAGACCTGTACCAAATTGTGTTGCTGAGGTGCTGGGGGAAGCTCAGGACTTGCAGTCTGAGCTCAAGTCACCGGCCGTCCTCCTTGTTTCTGCTCTAAACCCCCATTGTTCTCTCGGCTTCTCTCCCCTTGGTGTGTGTCGTCTCTGGAATCTGATTTGTAGTGGGTGAGGTAACGTACGTGGAACACTTAATGGACGCAGAAGGCAAATCAAGGGTAAGTGCAAATACATACAAATAAAACATACAAGCCCAGACAAACTCTTGTTTGTCACCTTTGGTTTCCTTGTTTACAATCCTGGGAATTGTTCAGATAGAAACTTTGGTTGTGAGTTGGAGTTATGTTGGAAGTGTTTTACTCGGTCTTAATCGTGGCTCTGACTTGATGCAAACCTCAAGGGTTGACACTCTTGAAAACTGACTTGAGCTTTTCTCGAATTCAGTCCTGTGGATTGCAGAAGTTGACAATGTCCCTACTGGTTCCTGGAGATGCTCCTTGTGACCTCAAGGGTTTTAATCTGGAAGAGGTTGTTATAAAGTTGCTAGATGGTTGACAAGAACAACGCTTTTTGTATAACTGGAAAGTTACTGCTCCAGTCAGTACCTTAGGGATGTTGAAAACCTATTTGGGGTTTTACTGCTCCTTTTGATGTTGGATAACTACTGTTATATTGAATACGACGGCGTGTTTTTGTTAGTGATTGGATAAAACTTGCTTAATTTTGCTCAAAGTTGGAATTTTGTCAAGGCTGTAGACCTTGTTTGTGCATGATCTTTTTCTTGCCTCTTTCTTTAAAAATGTGTTGATCCATTACTATTATTAATTTGAACCTTCTGTTACTCTTTTGGGGGCCTGACCTGATGACTACAATCAAGGGTTGTGCGTGAGTAACTATCATTTTATCTACTTGAAGCTTTTGTCACTACACTAAAAAGCAGACACTGTGTGTTCCAAAAATCTCAAGGAACGAGTTTGACATTTTACCTGTTTGTGTTTTGGTCAGTGTGGTTGAGTTCAGGACTGAAGAGCTAATGAAGAAGGCTGTGGAAAAAGTTAACAAGCATAATCTAAATGGAAGACCTCTTAAAGTGAAAGAAGTAAGCTACACTACCAACACTTTTTAAACTTCGTTTTACATAATTGATTTGTCTAACTTGTACCTTTTGTTCTCTTTTTAGGATCCTGATGGAATCATTTCACAAAGGGAGATTAGCAAATGTCAAGGTGGAGGTCCACCAGTAGGCCCTGGCGGAATGGGTGGAATGGGTGGAATGGGCGGTATGGGGGGAATGGGAGGAATGGGGGGAATGTTGGGAGGAATGGGTGGTGGGATGGACCGTATGGGTCCTGGACCAAGTGGTCCCATGGTCAGTATTCCTCCCAGCTTGATGAACAACCCAAACATCCCCAATGAGGTCATCCACGGTCTCCAGGCTGGCAGGATTGGAAGCACTGTATTTGTGGCAAATGTGAGATTTATTTATTATTATTATTGCAGACAATTACTGAAAATGAGTCAAATGGAATTTAGTTTTTGATTGGTCTGTGTATCGCTGCCAAACATCTGAGTCGTGAGTTCACAAACCAATCTGAAATTTGTTTTAACATGAGTTAATTTTTAGTAAACGTGACTTGATTCTACTCTGAAAGTGATTAAAAAAACGTATCAAAACAAATAAAAATAGTTTGTCGCATTAGTAAATGTATGAATCTTCAAATAAAATATTACTTTTTTATTTTTTAGCTCAATAGATAGTAGAAATAGAGGTGTAAGAAAAATCGATTCAGTGAAAAATATTTTTGGTGATATTTGTATCGATTTTAAAATATTACCAAGATTATTTAATTATTTAAAATCAAACATGTAGTTCATTTTTACTCTTGTTTTCCAGTTTCTTGAATTACCTTAAAAAAAAAAAAAAAAGTACCATGAATGTGTTTGGGCTACATCTACTTGTTTGTGAGATACAGTTTCAGTGTTTAATGTTCTGATGATTAAATAACATTATTTTACTTTTTGAAAAATGTGTTAATATTCAGATAATTATTAATTCATAATTTAAAAAAATAGTAAAATATCTTCTAGTACTTGGGATATATTGGGATATGTATCGTGTCATGACATGTGCATCCTGATATGTAATGTATCACAAGACTCTTTCTAGTACACACCTTTTAAGTAGAAACTACCAAAAAAAAAACTTAATACTTTTTTTTGCCATTACAGAAAAACAATGTGGGTCATTTAGTTTGTTGGCCTTGAAAATAAATTAATCTTGTATAGTTGTAATATGAGGATTATGTTCTCTACATAGGGGGGATTTCTTGCTTGGCCTCACAAAAATGTCTTTCCCCGACAGCTGGACTACAAAGTTGGTTGGAAGAAGCTGAAAGAAGTGTTCGGCATGGCCGGCATGGTGGTCAGGACGGACATTCTGGAGGACAAGGACGGGAAAAGCAGAGGGATGGGCACTGTAACATTCGAAATGCCAATCGAAGCGGTCCAAGCTGTCTGTATCCTTCAACCAAAAAGACATTCTCATTTGAGTCTTAATTTTATTTATTGTAACTTAAAATGTAGTGGTCTTATAGTGGACATTGGTTTTCCTCAATGACTTGGCAGCCATGTTCAATGGGCAGCTTTTATTCAACCGGACCATGCATGTCAAACTGGTAGGCCCTGTTTTTTTTAGATTAATTGTATTTGTTAATGGTATTTGAAATACGGGATTTCTTAAGTTTGTTGCGTTTTTTCCTTTAACAGGATGAAAAATCTCTTCCCAAAGACTTTGGACCACCAGACAGATCAGCTGCTTTGCCTCGTAAGTCGATAGTTTTTTTCTCGGCACTTAATACATATTCTCATTACTGTCCTTAAAAACTAAAAATGATGTATATGGATTTGAAGTAAGTTGAGATGGAATTCTTTCAGTGCAAACTCTTCATTTAAATGACTTGGACATTTTCTGTAAATCTTGTTAAATTCTTGACTGATGGTTTTTCTCAGGTGGCCTCAGCGGTGTTGGTTTAGGTCTAGGACCTGGTGGTCAGCCTATTGATGCTACCCAGCTCAACAGAGGCGGTGGAGGCGGCATGGGGAACATGGGTCCAGGAGGTGAATATTTTATTCTTTGATGATGCATTTTGAAGGTAAAATGAAAGGAATCTGAAAAAGTTGGAACTGTTTTATTAGGAATGGATGGAATGGGATTTGGCAACATGGGAGGTCGCATGGGAGGAGGTGGAGGTAGGACGGGTTATTTTAATGCATATGGCCCAAAAAAAGTAAGGACTTTAGTGTGTTTAAAGTTTAAAGTCTGTCTGTTCTTTAGGAATGGATAACTTTGGCGGAATGAACAACATGGACCGTTTTGGCTCTTCTGGGATGGGCAGAATGAATGGTAAGTAGATGTGCTGAGCAACCCAAAGCAAGTGGGAAACCTTCACGTTTTGCCAGATGTTTCTAATAGTTTCATCTCTTGCATTGTCAGAGATGGACCGTGGGATTGGTGGTGCTTTTGACAGGGAATTTGGGAGAAATGAAATGGGAATGTCTCGGAATAATTTTGGAGACTCCTTTGAAAGAGGAATGGGTCAGTATTTCTGGTTTGAACCGCGTATGTCTTACTGAAGGTTGATTCTACCGTGCTGTATTTCTTGTGCTCTTCTGCAGGGAACTCTATGGGTATGGACCGCATGGGTTCTGGAATGGATCGTCTGGGAGGCAACATGGATCGCATGGGAGGGATGGACAACCGAATGGGTATGGACAGGATGGATCGGGTGTCTGACCTGGACCGGATGGGAACCGGATTTGACCGCATGGGCTCTGGGATGGACCGGTTGGGGCCAGGAATGGACCGGCTCGGTCCAGGCCTGGACCGCATGGGCTCTGGGATGGATCGCATGGGCCCTACTGGGTTTGATCGCTTGGGCTCATCAAATTTGGATCGTATGAGCAGCAACATGGACTTCAGCTCCCCGATGGGAATGGATCGGATGGGCAACACCGGCCTCGACCGAATGGGAAGCAGCTTCGACCGCATGGGATCCACAGGTGGCATTGACCGCTTTCCCCCCGGCGGCCTGGACCGCATGAACTCCGGCATGGATCGGATGGGATCTGGAGGTGTGGGGGGTCAGTTTGATCGCTCCGGTGATGTGAATCGGGGATTTGGTGGGAACTCCTTCGGTGGAGCCGGAGGTGCAGGGCCTGGAACTGGAGGTGGCAATCTGAGGAAGGGATGCCAAATCTTTGTTAGAAACGTAAGTTTTTGAATCAGTACATTTTGTTTATTCATTAAAAAAATACCTTTTTGGTTTTACCTAATTATTTGTTTTGTTTCTTCAGCTCCCATTTGATTTTACCTGGAAGAATCTGAAGGATACTTTCAACACCTGTGGTAAGAAAAGTTGTGGATTCTCACCATTAGGTCAAGAAAGTTGCAGAAATAGATGAAACACAGGTTGCCATTTACAGTGAACAATGTCAAAGCTTTACAATAGGTATATATGTAAATGCATATCGAGAAATTTTCAAATTGGGGTGTACAGACTAGTAGGGTTAAATAGAATGGTGCAATGGTTATGGTGAGTGTGTAAGAAGGACAGTTGGTTCCTCTTTAACCCTGTATAACCATTTGTATCATATTTGATACACGTAATTCTGAGACCCCCATCTCATTAGAATAATGAGAACTATCCATATAAACCCATTGTATGAGACTTTGTCCATGTTTTCTGCTGCGCAGTACATTATAATTCCACTAGAGGCAGTAGAAGGGCTTTCCCTGCTCATTTCAAAATGGCTGCCCCTGTGACATCTCAAAAACAGTTTTGGAGGGAAAACGTTTTGCTAATTTAAAACACTTCAGGTTGAGATTAGTTCAGCTATTTTATTTTCTTAAATGAAAAAAAATTATAAATTTGATGATAATTAATTATGTATAACATTTTCACCATGTTAAAAATGTGTGGATAGAATTTTAGACAATGCCTAAATAATATTTTTTCCAAGCCACTCAACATATCATGATTGATATTTAAATATTATGGGGAAAAAAATAATTTTCTGTCAATTATTTGATGAAGTGGGCTTTACAGGGTTAAGAGTCTTCAAGACGAGGCAGTATTGGTGAGTCTTCTTGACCAAACTGAGGATTGTAGTCCAGTACAGGTACTCTAAGATGATGGGTCCCAAGATGGCAGCACATCCATTTGGCCCGCCCCCATAGCTGCTGGCCAATGACTGAAGAGATCTTTAGTCACGTGGCTTTGTTTACAAAGTTTGGTCCAAAACAGAAATCTCCGGAATACAGACCAAACGCAATCTTTTGAACCAATGGACATTTCCTGTCTGAATACACCCTGTGTTCTCTTATTCCTTCGATTGGCAAATTGTGTGTAAAATACTCCAAACATCTCTAGTTGATAAACTGTTCTTGTTGTCTTAAGATATTACAACTTACCGTGTAGTAATTCCTGACACTTTTTTTCCCCCTGAAGGTATGGTCCAGTACGCTGATATAAAGATGGAGAATGGGAAGTCCAAGGGCTGCGGCGTGGTTCGCTTCGACAGCCCTGAGACCGCGGAGCGTGCGTGCCGGACCATGAACGGCTTTCGGCTGAGTGGGAGAGAGATCGACGTGAGGATCGACAGGAACGCATAAGCAAACCTGTTTCATGAAGGACATTTATTTTAGTCCATAATGTCCAAACACTGCTTCACCTGGATTTCCCTCCACTGCTCTTGTTTTGGTAGTTTCTGTAACAACAAACAGGATATTTTAGTTAGCAGTTTGTAGCAGTCAATGTATTCTTAGTTTTTGTCCTTTCAATTTTATGAGACCAAATTTTTAATTTTTGCCATGCTTCTATTGTTAGTTCTTTTTGGTCTGCAGGTTGTTTTGAAAATAAAACCTCAATTTCAGAAATGTTGTTTTTATTTGTTATAATCTTGCGGTTCCACTAACAAGGTATCTGTAAACCTAACGCTTGTGTACTTTTACAACTGAGAGAGCACAAAAAGTAAGGACATTTACATTTAGTAGAAAGCTTTGTAACCGTGTTTAGCAATAAAACTGTTGGATCTCCAATAAATTACTGTTTGAGGTTGGCCGGTTTGAAAGAAACTCGTTTGTTGGATGAAGATCAAAACTACATTTGTAGGTTGTATCCAAATAAGCTTTCCGGTAATTTCCTCCCCAAAAATTCATTTTATCATGAATTCCAATTAAATTAATCTTTTTAAGGGACCCTGGTTCAAATTCCATAAGAAAAGAGTTAAAAATAAAATGAAATTAAAGCTAAATCTATAGTATTTCCTGCGGTCATGCAAATGTGAATGCTGCAAGCTGAGTTAATAGCTATGAAATGTTGAAACTGATAGCTTGCCAAAAAATCTTAGCTAAGAGGTAAATTAGCCAAAAATTAGAAAAATCTAATTTTGCCAAAACAGCTAGCCCAAATGCTAAAATATTAGCCTAACTCCAAGTTAGCCTAAAAACTGGGAAAATGTATAAATTAGCCAAAAACAGCTAGCATAAAGTTAAAATATTAGCAAAACTCCAAAATTTCCAATCGAACTTAAATCTAATTTTAACAAAACTAGTATAATACTAAAATTGTGGCTTAACTCAAAATTAGCCTAAAAAACAGGAAAAATGTATAAATTAGCTGAAAACAGCTAGCATAATGCTAAAATGTAAGCTAAACTCCAAATTTGCCTAAAGAACTTAAAAAAGTCAAATTTTGACAAAAAAGCTAGCATAATGCTAAAATATATTTTCTCCAAGTTAGTCTAAAAAACTGGAAAAAGGTATGAATTATAATAATAATACAATAAATAATAAGTCCAAAAATTGAACACAGCACGATTGACACTTTAAATGTATGCAGTAGGGATGTGATGATAACACTTTTCCCACAATTCGGTTCAATGGTGTTACATACGATTTAGTTTTAAACTGAGATTATCTCATTGTGAGTAAATACCGATGAGTAATCTATATTTTCAGATTGGTTATTCTTAAGTACTCCAGGAAAATCTTCTCCAAGTTC
>NC_050515.1:7700166-7712791 GCF_002922805.2 Oryzias melastigma
TTTCTATGCTTTATTATATTGCTGTGTGTTATTGACATCATTTAACTCAAATTAAACTCAATAAACAATAAAATAAACTCGAAATAAAGGCAATTTGTAAAAGGGAAATATCTAAAAAGCAGTTATAATTAAAGTTGCATTAGTCAAGTAATTATTCCTGTTAAAAAAACAAAACGTATAGTTTTGATATTAACTTGAATTAAGGGAAATCTGGATATAGTGCAACAATTTTATAAATTAAAATGTACAAAAGCAATATTATATTGTAGCGCATCCACAGTTACAAAACTTACTTTGCATATTTTAAGAAATTGATATTTATCGGTCTTAGAAACAGTATTGTTAATGTTATGCGTCGCCACACCTCTAGGGGGCGACTGTCAAATTATTGAGCAAGTGGAGACTGAATGGAGCGACTCTAGACCGGAAGTTGTGAATTACCTTTTAGCTAACCGTTGTCCGGTCTTTATTAGAAAACTAGTTAATTCTCTCTGTTATTACGCTAAGTGTTTTGTATTCTGAGATTATGTGTTACGTTTATTAAGAAGTAAGAATGTATTATCAAGCTATTGTGTAGTATTTGGTATAAGAGTTGCTAGCGATACGATGTGGTAGCGTTAGCATTTAGCTAAAATCGCTCAACGGGATCGTGCAGTGAATGGAGGGGCGCGCTTAAATGCATTTGTTCGTACTGACAGGTTGAATAGCATATAAAACAAACGGAATAAAAACATGGCTACTGGTGCTGATGTTAGGGATATTCTGGAGCTGGGCGGAGGAGAAAATGACGGTCCTATCAGCAAGAAAGACCTCATCAACTCAGATAAGGTAGAAACCGTATCCTAATATTTTTAACATTTCCTCTTACATTATTCTGTGATGTTTATATGTAGCATTTAAATTATGCTAAGGCGTAAGCTAAAGGTGTTTTGTCTTGTATTGACTGAGTGGTCTTGAGAATAAATTGACACATTTTGTTATTGACCTGTAATAATAACGTGTTTTTCCTCTTTTCTTATAGAAAAAAACAAAGAAGGCAGCAGAAACATTGACCTTCAAGAGGCCAGAGGGAATGCACAGAGAGGTCTACGCTCTTCTCTATTCGGACAAGAAGTGAGTTTTATTTTATTACATTTATGTTTGTATGTATGCCTGTGTAAAAGAGGGCTTGTATAAAAACACTGTGTACAATTACACAAAGTTGAGTTTTCCCTATTGTTTCTTTAAATCCACAACTTTTCTTTTACTATACAATCATATTATACTTGACCTTTTTACCATACAGCAAGAGACCTCATGGGAACAAATATCACTTTAAAATTTAAATATATCTGAAAACATTCAGACCATTTATTGACTGTTAGATGTAACTATAAATCATCAGCTTGCCAGTGATATTTTAGGAACTATTACCGGCTATGACTGTAAACAGAAGCTTCCCAGTGCCAAGAATCTATTAGGAACAAGTATCTATGTCAAAAGTATAGTGTATCTGAACAATCGGAATAATATCGTGTTTTTTTTTTTTTTTTTTCTTTAAGAATCAGTGTGATACCGATTAAGTATAATCATGCAAATATCGGCCAATACGGATACTGGCACTAATATATCGCCTATCCCTAAATATAATGTTAAATCAGTCGAACTTTTAAAAATTTACAAATAAACTAGTATAAATTTAGCATTTTATGGTTAGTTTTTTTTATCATTTTGTTTTCTTGCAATTAACTTTTATACTAAAATAATAGTTTTGATGTGTCTTTTTTAAATCTATCATTAGTTACAGTTTGGTAAGGCATCTTTAGTTGCGTTTTCCTTAACTCTGAAATTTTACAAATTGGATTTTTGATAATAAAGTTCCTAAATGGAAACACCACAATTAAAAAAAAAAACCTTGCATTTATCGGAATAAAGTTTATTGCACTTAGAGGAGATGGTTTTTCGGGCGTAGATATTTTTTGCAAAACTGTAATGGAAACACTTTTTGAATGAAATGCGTTTCTTAGTATGAGGTTTCTGTCCTGAGCGCTACAGCGGGCGCCACGAGAGATCCCTCAGCTTCAAAGCTCATTATAAGTTGCGTATCGTACAGAATCGTACAGCTCCTCCATAAAATCACCAACCAAGATTTCAGTAGCCGCACTTTTGCGTCTTGCAGCCTTAATAAGATCCAGACGTCTCCTTTGAGGATGAGCGTGAGTGCCGTGACAGAAAGTTGAATTTCAATAACATTTTGCACAAATGTGTAATGGAAACGCAGCTAATGGAAATTCATGCTAATCCTATCCTGTATTTTCTTTTTTTTTTTTTTTTTTTTTTAGAAAGTTTTCATTTCAATATCTTTAAATATTTCTCAGTAATTCAATCTACAACTTTTTTTTAAATGAAACATGCACACCAAAAAACAAACCTTAATCTCGTTAAATAAACAAGATGTATTTGTATTTGGTTCTGCATGAGTTGTTGGTCAGTAATGTTACTTTAACTTGACTTTAAGAAGCTTTAGTTAAATGTTGGGCTACATAAAGTAAATGAGGGAACAACTTTGATTGGAAGAACTTTTCCTGTAGAAAGTCTTCAGTACCTAAAGATTTTGCTGTTCGTCCACAGAGATGCCCCCCCTCTGCTGCCCAGTGATACAACTCAAGGCTACAGAACTGTCAAAGCCAAACTCGGCTGTAAAAAGGTTCGACCCTGGAAATGGATGCCTTTCACAAATCCCGCTCGAAGAGATGGAGCCATTTTCCACCACTGGAGACGAGTGGCAGAAGAGGGAAAGGACTACCCATTTGCTCGCTTCAACAAGGTACGGTTGGAAAAGCCTCTAAATTGAAGTTTCCCTTTGATATTCTTCCTGGGGTATTTATTTGAGTATCTGTGTTTTTAGACGGTGCAAGTACCAGTGTACTCGGAGCAGGAGTATCAGATGTATCTCCACGATGATGGTTGGACTAAAGCAGAGACGGACCATCTCTTTGACCTCTGCAAGCGATTTGACCTTCGATTTGTGGTGGTTCACGATCGCTATGACTACCAGCAGTACAGAGTAAGGTCCCAATCTCTCACCCCTCTGAAAACAAAAAAACAAGAGAAATCGCTTTAGTTAAACATAGGGAAGTTTGTAGTTCTGGCAGTTAAACAATTACTTTAATAGTCGAATAAAAGTATTTTTTCAGATTAGTCGACTAATCATGTCATGAGCAAACTGGATGTAAAGCACACATCTTAACCGTCAATAGATTTAAACAAACTAAAAACTAGATACAGTATATAACATTACCTGCGATGATGCTAGTGTGAATGCTGTAAGCTGAATTTGGCCGCTGAAGATGCTGAAATTGATAGCTGACAATGCTAAAGCTGAAAACACTCAAGCTGATAGCTGAAAACGCTGCTTGTGATAGCTGAAAACACTGAAGCTGATAGCTGAAAACGCTGAAGCTGATAGCTAAAAACACTGAAGCTGATAGCTAAAAACACTGAAGCTGATAGCTGAAAACGCTGAAGCTGATAGCTGAAATCGCTGAAGCTTATAGCTAAAAACACTGAAGCTGATAGCTGAAAACGCTGAAGCTGATAGCTGAAATTGCTGCTGGTGATAGAAAAAAACAATTAAGCTGATAGCTGAAAACGCTGAATCTGATAGCTGAAAACACTGAAGCTGAAAACGCTGAAGCTGATAGCTGAAAACGCTGAAGCTGATAGCTGAAAACGCTGAAGCTGATAGCTGAAAACACTGAAGTTGATAGCTGAAAAAACTGAAGCTGATAGCTGAAAACGCTGAAGCTGATAACTGAAATCGCTGCAGATGATAGAAGAAAACAATGAAGCTGATAGCTGAAAACGCTGAAGCTGAAAACGCTGAAGCTGATAACCAACTAAAATATTAGCTAAATGCCAAATTAGCCTAAAAAAAACTGAAAAAAGCCAAGTTAGCTTAAACAGCTAGCATGTAGCTGAAATATTAGCTAAACTCCAAAATAGCCAAAAACAAACTTTAATAAATGCCAAAATAGTCCAAAAATCTAGCAGAATGCCATTATAACTTTAAACTTATAACTTTAAACTTGACTACACTCTAACTCCATATAATGTAAAGTCATGACTAACCGACTATTAAATTAGTCATCGACTATTTTAATAGACGGTTAGTTGACTAATCGTTGCAGTCCTAGTTTGTGGCAACTTTTCTGTTTTGTTTTACAGAAACGCTCCGTGGAAGACTTGAAGGAGCGATATTACAGTATCTGCGGCAAGCTGACCAAAGTTCGGGCAGCGTCTGGGACAGAGCCTAAAATCTACATTTTTGATGCTGCTCACGAGAGAAGACGTAAGGAGCAGCTTGATAAGCTCTTTAACCGCACGCCTGAACAAGTGAGTCACTGTTAGAAGTTTTCACAACCCTCAATAATCACAAAGCAGTCATTGCTGCTCGGTGTTCACTTTGCACCTCTCCTGTTTTTCCTGCAGGTGGCAGAAGAGGAGTATCTTATTCAGGAGCTGAGGAAGATTGAAAATAGGAAGAAAGAGCGCGAGAAAAAGGCTCAAGATCTGCAGAAACTCATCAAAGCAGCTGACACAACTACGGAATTGAGACGAGCTGAAAAGAGAGTTTCTAAAAAGAAGATTCCACAGAAAAGAGAAACGGAAAAACCGGTACGTGATTCAACCAGACACAGATTACCATTTAAATCAGGGATCTGTAACCTGCAGCTCCAGACTCTTTTACCCCTCCATTGTGGCTCTTTGGTTAAATTTATAATGTCAAAAAATCTTTTTTTAAGTAAATATAAAGGAAAAAGTAAGAAAGTAGTAAAGAAAATGAACTTAAACTTAATTTCAACTCATTCACAAACAGTATAAATCATGTAATGAGGATTCTAGCAATGACAGCCGTTATTCTCCATCAGTCCTTTGTAGTTTATCAGCATCATACTGACACATTTGGACTGAATTTCAATGCGGGTCAGCAACCTTTGACAGTAAAAGGGCCTTTTGGGCTTATTTGCCACTGATCAAAACCTTTACCCTTTAAGAAAACGTAAAACCACTTTGCATTCCTTACATCTTTTATTATAATAAATATGAATTATTTTTCTGTTTTGGCATGAATGACAACAGAAATATAAGGCAAAAGTAGCTTTTTTTCAAAATGTGTTTTTTTTTTTTTTTTTTTCTTTACTTCTGACAGAATTTCATATGATTTCCTTTCAAAATAAAATACACCCTATACTAAACAAGATCTTCAAAGTGTGACTCTGGACAGCTGCTAACTACTGTTGGGCAGCATAAGATAAAGTGAGCTTTAAACCCATAAAAGATCAAACTTTTTGGTAAAAAAAAAAAAAGTTAAGAAGTTCAGTTAAAACAGGACGTCTTCAGGACGGCAGGGATGTAAAAATCTTGACATAGTTAATCTTCTAGATGCACCTCAGTCATATATTAATAAGCTTAACTAATCTAAGTTAATTCAGTGCTAATTTAATAACTCTTACTTTGATGGAAAAAAATAGATTTTTGTTATTTCTATAGCCAGAGAGACAATATGAAGGGATAACAGAGCCTGATTTAGAACTTTATTTATCAAAGAAAATCAATGTATTGTCAGTAATAACCAAAATTAAAGCTACGTTAAATAATAATCCACTGTATTATAAAGCAGAGTTTCTATTTTTCAACAAATTGAAGGATTTGAAGTGCGGCTCGTGGTTTTAATATATGGTAGGGGTAATTATATTAGCTCTGATTTAGTTTTTGTTGGTTATATTTATGAATTTCAGGGTTCCTGCTGGGTCCTAAAACGTCTTAAAAGCCTTGAACTTGAAAATTTGGAAACAAGGAATTAAAGAGCATTAAAAAGTATTAATTTGGGAAATCTTGGTCTTAAAAATTGTGCAATTTAAAAGTTTTTCCGTGTGACTTTCCTGGACTAAAGATTATTTTTTTAAGACGAATATGTGAGTGAGGTTTCACTGCACAAAAATGTGAGAAATGAGGAATATATAGTGTAGTAATTGTATTTTAATTACTGAAATTTGAACAATAATTCATTATATTACTCATTTATTGACAAGTAATTGTTCTGAAATTCAAGGATCTAGTTTTTTCTTTGTCCATAGAGCTGAGAAATGGGTTGAGAAATTGGTCTAATTTTTCATATGCAAGGTCTTAAAAAGTCTTAAGTTTAACTTGAAGAAACGTGGAGGAACCCTAGAATTTGTGGTTGAAATGCACCAGAAACAGTCAAATTAACATTTTTTTTTTAAATCATTGATAACTTCACATTTCCTTCTGCATTTGCTGCATCGACATGTGATGTTTGATGACTTTTATTTTGAAAGGAGATCACACAAAGGTCCATCAAAAGTGATAAACTGTCATATTTAAAAAAAATCTATTTTCTCTTAATGTTTGTTTTATTTATAGACAAAAAACAGTAGTTTTCTTTAAATGTATCATGCTCAGCAGCAAAAGCATAAATATAAATCATTATCTTATTTTTCTAAAGGGTCAGTGAAGACTTTGCTGCTGGTCTTGGTTGGTGAGAAATGGACCCGAATGGTTCTTTAAGTGTTGAAGGTTGCAGACTCCTGATCTAAACCAATGATGTCTATGACACAAATGTTTATTGTAAAGCTAAAAGTAGACACTGTCACCTGTTTTTTCACCTCTTTTTCTGTGTGGAAATGAGTTTTAAATTATATCATGTTGTTTTTTTTGATAAAACTGCTCCTTAAAACTTTGTAATTTCTGCTGAATCTGCTGTTTTTTGTTCTTCTTTAGGCGGTTCCAGAGACCGCAGGTATCAAGTTCCCCGACTTTAAATCAGCTGGTGTCACCCTGCGCAGTCAGAGGGTGAGTAGAGCTTCTTACTGTTGCTACGACTACAAAATTCGCCACATTTTGCATATCTTTTGCTGTTTAATCTAAAAAAAAAAAAAACTAAAATCTGTGTTAGTCTGAATTAATTCTATTAGTTTAGTTGAATTGATGTTCAAGCAATAAAAAAAATCCACATTTTTAAATCAACACATCCATTGGTATTAACTTTAGATAAATGAATGCTTGATGCTTCACCTGATATATGTGAGCAAGAGCACTTAAGGCTTCCATTTCTTATCATCATTGTTATGATTAATTCAGCTGCTGACCAGCTAATATCTGTGAAACCAGCAGGAAGACTCCGATTCATCTTGAAGACTGATGAGGGCGGCTGCTCTCTATGGAAAGAGCATTAGCACAGCTAAAGAAGTGGAGAGCCGCTCTTGCTAATCAGTCAGAAAGAGTTCAGTGGATAAAGACGTTTTGATCTGGACCAGTGAAGTGCATTTCATATGAGTTAAAACTCCAGAGGTGGAGCTGTTTATCCTCGTAGCCGCGACGCCTCAAACCGCCGCCGTCTGTCTGTGTGTGTTCTGTAGATGAAACTGCCCAGCTCAGTTGGCCAGAAAAAAATCAAGGCTATCGAGCAGATCCTGGTGGAGCAAGGAGTGGGTAAGAAACATTTGCAGCGCGCTCACATTTACTTTCACATTTATACATTTTCTGTGCAGCAAACCGTGAGCTGGGTTTAGGAAGAAAGTTAAAGTTAGTTCAGCTTTATCAAAGATGAGCTGAACTCAGACATTTACAGTTTTTTAAACGGGTAGCCGAGGAGAAATGTGTGGAAATCCATCCACCTGAGGGTTTATAAATCAGGATATAACAAAAAAACATCTGGTTCTTCATAGGTATTTAAAATGAAATTATTACAGTAATTTCTCGTATATTTCCTCTTGATTTATGTTCTGTTATTCACTTAAAGAGGATATTTTTTTTATTTTTATGGTGATGTTTTTTCATTAGAAATATTTATTGATTTGTATCTCATTAACAAAATGAACAAATACAAATTCTCTTTTGATAAAAATGGCAATCTCCAGTCCAATGTATCATAAAAAGGGTTCCCACTTCTTTGCAAAAGTGTTCAACAGATCAAATAATCAAGAGAGCTTTCGTTAATTGATATTAACCATTTTAATGAAGCAAATAACAGTAATTTAAAGTAATTCAGCATATCAGTGATGCTAATCTTATACATGATCCACTTTAGCAAAAGATAGTTGTGTTTACACCATAGTTTTGCACAAAAACTATCAGTGTCTCGTAAAGTCCAGTTTATTTATTTTCAAAAGATTAATTATAAAGAACAAACAGATTTTAGACAACAAACTGTTTGTGTCCTCACATAAATATCATCAAATGTTTGCTTATAAACATGAATTATATTTTTCTGTGATCACTTCTTATTTTACTATATTTATTTAATTCTTTTTTTATGAATAAAAACATGTATGTAACTTAGTTTTGCAAGAACTGCAGTTTTTTGAGAGTCAAAACAGTTTTTTATGTAATGTATTTATTTACTACAGTAAATTTTCTTTGTGTTTTCTTGAACCCAGACCTGAACCCGATGCCCACAGAGGAGATCGTTCAAATGTTCAACGAGCTCCGCAGTGACCTGGTGCTGCTGTACGAGCTGAAACAAGCTCACAGCAACTGTGAGTACGAGCAGCAGATGCTCCGCCACCGGTACGAGGCGCTCCTGAAGGCCGGCAGCGGGGCCGGCAGCGGGGCCGGCTGCGGCGGACTCGCCGTGGTGGGACCGAGCGCCGCGTCGCAGGGCGTGGAACTCAACATCCTGAACAGCAACGCGTCGTCCACGCCGGGGCCCGACCCTCAGTCGTGGCTCAGCGCAGACGACATCAAGGTGGAAGCCAAGGAGCAGATCATTGATGTTGTCGGAGCTCCGCTCACTCCGAACTCCGTGAGTCTACAAACGTTTACAAATGTACTTCTGGGTATTTTTAGGATTTAAGAAGTTGGATCCAATTTCTCTTAATTTGTCTCACTAATTGCTAATAAGTGTAGCATTATTATTAAGAGTTCAGTGAGTTTGTTTAGAATTGACCTTTAAATTTGCATCACTGAGTATAAATGAGAATGCTTGTATTCCAAACAGGAAGTTCCCGTCGCTCCTAAAACGCTGGAATCCCATAGACTTCCGTAGAGAAATAAACAACTATTACAGTTATTCTATCTGTCAGAATTCCTGTTCTCGCGCTGCTACTTTTTTAACGTTATTGATAATCCTTTTTTTTTTTTTAGCACAAGTTGTAAACTAAACAATCAGATGCCTGAATAAAAGTATTGGTCTCCCGTTGACGCATTTTATCGACAGGTTTCCCGCGGAACGGATGTGGTCCAACAAGCTCACTCCTGATTGGCCAAAGTCGATGGCATTAGAAAGTAGACTCAGACCGACTTGGACCAATCACTGCTCACTGGTGATATCTGGCTCCAACATGGCACAAAAATGGCGACTGAAGTGACTTCATTTGGTTGGAGCCAGAAGGAAACCGTTTTCCATCTGTGACGTCACATTCACTCGCTCCAGTTCTCCTATACAGTCAGTGATGAGCATCTGTTTTTTTTTTTTACGGCCGCTTGTTGGAACTCCTCGCTATTGTTTTTTGTTTGTAGATCAGGTTGAAGGCTTTCCCTGAGCGTCAGTGTGCTGCTCTGGTTCAAATACATGGGACAGGTCGTCCACCTCCGTGACTGGACAGCCGCCGCACCTCCACATACGCCAGCTTGACCGTCTCGTGTCTTTCATTCCAGCGGAAACGCAGAGAATCGGCATCCAGCTCATCGTCTGTGAAGAAAGCAAAGAAGCCTTAATGAGACGGTCTGAAGGACGTGGAGGAGATGACCGGGGAGAGTTATGGTCGGCCAACACGGACACAACTGAACCGGACACTATATTACTGTCTATTTACACAGAAGCAACTGTGTCTGCGCACACACACACACACAGACCTACACCTCACTTACTAACTAGATCTCTCCAAACCCTCTCCATCTGGCTGTGACAAAGCCAACGACTGAGTGACATTTCATTCCATTACTGCTCGTCTCCCTTCCTCCACCACTGGTTGGCCTGAGATGAGGCAAGTGCAACTGTAAATTGCCAGCCTGAGCTAATCGGGACATCGAGAAGAAGGTGGGAATGACTGGGTAATTGAAATGAATTGGAATGACAGAAGAGTCGGGGAGCGGGTGGACCTGCAGCCAAAATGCTCATTTGAGCGCTCTAAGGGTTGTGATTGTTTGGGGTTTTCCTGTGTAGCCTCATCATACTGTAGTGTTTACTGGAGATGTTTTGATATTAGCCCGCAGAGGCGGCGGCCGCCTCCACCCGCTGCCCTTCCTTCACATTCACCTCTGAGGAACGGCTTGATTTTTCTCTCAGGTGACATTGAAAATCCAACAGCTCGTTGTTGAATAAACCTTTTTGTTTTTTCTAGCTGCTGTTCTGGTGTTTCCTTCTCCGGCGGTTTTGACTCGTGGGTAATTGGTGCTGAACACACATTTGTTGGGAAATTTGTAGGATCACGACATTCTTACCTTACCTGTCATCCAAGTTAAGTGACAACTAATGACTTCATTAATATGATAATTAAGCACAGCAACTGAAACTTCATTAGGTTCCCCTCATAATATTGCTAATTGCATGTCAATTATAGCAGTTAGCCCACTTAGACATTAATTTCTATGCAAATTTTACAGTTTGCCAGATGAAAGGAGCGCTGGTGTCTGTGTGTGCACAGTTTAATGCTACTGCGGGAACTTTAGACAAATTAATTTAGCTATTCAAATGTTTGTTTGAAGAAATGTGGCCTTTCCGGCTCATTTTTGTGGAAATTTCAGTTTTGTTCAAATGACTTAAAAGTGTTCTCATAGCCTGAAGACGTCAATCCTCTGTGTGACAGTTTTCAAACAGAAGATATTAAATGATTTATATTAAAAATCATACAGAGTGTTGTGATAAATAGATTGTTAGCCGCATGAATTTCCTTACTAACCCTTTATTTAGAACTTCTGATTGTCTATTGGTCATCAATTAGGATCTAAAAACAAAAACGACACATTTTCAAGAACCGTTTCCTCTGACAAACGATTTAAAACTATTGGTTCCGTGTTTGTAAATGTGCTTTTTAGATGAAAACTTGTCTTGAAATATACGAAAAAATAAATAAAAGTAAAAAAATCTGGTGCGCACCTGTTAGCATCTGGTGGGCACCTGTCAGTATCTAGTGCGCAACTGTTTGTATCTGAAGAGAACCTCTTAGTATCTGGTGAGCACCTGTTAGTATCTGGTATATACCTGTTGGTATCTGGTGAGCACCTGTTAGTATCTGGTATATACCTCATAGTATCTGGTGAGCACCTGTTAGTATCTGGTGAGCACCTGATAGTATCTGGTGTGTACCTATTGGTATCTGATGAGCACCAGTTATTATTTGGTGCGAAGCTGTCATCAACCAGAAACTTTTTTTTCCCCCCCAGATGTTCCCTTAGGGCACACATCAGTCTCAAGGCCCAGGGGCCGGATCCGGCCCTCCAGGAAATTATATTCCCTCCTCTAGATAATTTGGTTTTATTGTTTTTAATGGCTCGATTTTATCTTTTGCTTATTTCTAACTTGTATAATTTTGACAAAATATATTTTCATGGAGGGTCAAATATTGAAAGTTATTGAAGGTTAAAGTTGATATTTTCTGGAAAATTATTCCTGCTGACTTTTTTTTCATAGTAATGTTAAAAAGTTATGTTTTTAAAGTTACTAAAAATTATTTTTAGTGTTCAATAAATGTTTAATCTGTTCGGCCCACAACCTAAGGAGTGTTTTGGATTTTAGCCCCTTGTTGGATTGAGTTTGACACCCCTGTCTCACGGGGCTCTGTAGAATTTGATGCAATTTTATTTATAGGTTGGACAACGAACTGTAAAGTGTTTCTTTTAGGACTTTTTTTTCTTTTCTCTAATATAAATGTCAGTCAAAATTTTCACGGGTTTGTTAAAGTGGTTCATATTGTTTTATAATTTCCATTATTTTAGCTTGAATTGTTTTTTTTAACCCTCAGTGCAACAAATATAGCATAATTTACTTTTTCTCCATTTCTAAAAAAAACTGAAAAAAATGGCTAAATTAGCCAAAACAGCTAGCATGTAGCTGAAATATTAGCTAAACTCCAAAATAGTCCAAAAAGCTAGCAGAATGCCAATTTTTTAAAACTTTGAAATCATAACTTTTTAACATAAATATGACTAATAAAAAGACAGGAATATTATTCCAGAATAAAACAGCTTAAAACTTAAATAATTTTTAATATTTTACTTTCCATAAAAAATATATTTTGTCATATTTACACAAGTTAAAAATGAGCGCAAGATAACATTAATAACAATAAAATAAAATGCTCTGGAGGGCCGGATCCGGCCCCCGGGCCTCGACTTTAACACACGTGGTCCAGACTAACAGATTCCCGTCAAACTGATCTTTAGTTACCGCAGGTTTCCGTGGAAGGCCCCGCCTTCCTTTTGCAGGCCGTTTGACTGAGACAGAAAAAAAAGTGGGAGCAGGAAAAAGTAAACATGAGCGAAATGGATTCTCTGTGTCTATATTTCATGTTGGAAATTGGCTCATAAATCCCGAGGTTTGATCTATGGAGCCCGTCGTTGCCTGAAAAAACCTCCGTAAATGTGTAATTTCTCCCTTGACAGAACACAGCCGAAAGGCGAT